>NC_043706.1:87839308-87889308 GCF_006229205.1 Suricata suricatta | reverse complement strand
AGAGAGATGTGGTGATAAGGATTGGTAGAAGTATAAATATGCAATTCTTGCCCTCCCATTCCAAATTTATATATATATATAATTTTTTTAATTCTGAGAAGGAAAGAAGGAAGGAAGATAATAAGATGAAGAAAGAAAGGAAGGAAGATAGGAAGATGAAGAAAGGAAGGAAGGAAGATAGGAAGATGAAGAAAGGAAGGAAGGAAGGAAGGAAGGGAGGGAGGAAGAAGGAAGGAAGAAAGGAAGGAAGAAGGAAGGGAGGGAGGGAGGAAGAAAGGAAGGGAAGAAGAGAAGAAGGAAAGAAGAAAAGAAGGAAAAGAAGGAGAAAATGAAAGAGATAGGCAGAATCTGGAATCACTGGCACTGATTTCAAAAGACTAAGATCTACTTCAGTGAGAGAGTCTCGCATAATTTATTTGAAAGAATGGGGAAAAGGTATGATAAATACTTAAATTCAAATTATGTACTTTTCACATCCTCCACTTCCTCTGCTTTTTCCCTTAGGATGGACAAAGTCTCCAAAATGGAAATCTAGCCAAGTAAAATGCTAACTTGGATTCACAATTTGTTCTTCATGGTGACACTCAGAAAGCTTTTCCTAAGTGTCCACTTGATTCATTAGCATATCCTAATGGTGAATTCCAATGTAAATCATTCCTTTCCTCCTTAAATTCCTACTTCCTAACAACATCCTCACTCCCAAACACACACACATACACACACACTCACTCACTCACTTACAGGCCTTGCACTGTTTAGTCTGTGGTCTGCTTTATCTCTTCCACATTTAAGTAACAGTTCTGATTCTATCTCTTTCACATTTAAGTAACAGCTCTGATTCTAGTTTCTCTATTATTTTCTAAACTAAATCATCTCTCACCTCTAAAATTAACTCCACCCTCTCTATTTCCAACAGACCGTGCTTCAATATCTTTCCCTACCTTCCATTTCCTTCAGATTCACATTTAAAAATTCTATTGGCCTCCATAATATTTTTTGTGTTCATAAAAAAAAATCATTGTCACCTTAAATCTATATATTAATTCTACTCACTCTCTTGACCTAATGTGAATTTTCAATTCACTGACAGTAGACTTTTCAATATTAATATGCCCAATATGATTGTTCAGTCTTTCTCCTAATCCTTCCCTTTCATGGTCTTCTCCATCTCCATCAATAGCATTACCTGCCAGCATCCCTCAGTTAACAACTGCTTTGGTCTTGCCACTAGCCCTTGAATCACTCACACTTTTGAATCACGTCAGTTCTTTATATTCCTTTGGCCCACAACCTTGACCTCCAAACAGTTCTCAAATTATATCAGTCCATTTCCAGAATGTCCCTCTCATCTCTTGCCTCTCTCTTCCCTGTTCATTTCCACTGACTTTAATGCTAGTTCAGTTCCTCTGAACTGTCCTGTATCAGTAGTCTACTAAGTGCTCTCCCGACTGCTTATTCTAAATTTATTAGCTCTCAACACTGCTTCCCAGTTAATTTTCATGTAGAATACTTCCCATAATGCTACATCTCTATTAAAAAAATCTTCAGGGATGCCTGGGTAGCTCAGTCAGTTAAGCGTCCAACTTCAACTCAGGTCTTGATCTCACGGTTTGTGGGTTCCACACCTTAGAGCCAGGAGCCTTCTTTGGATTCTGTGTCTCTCTCTCTCTCTCTGCCCCTCCGCTGCTTGTGCTCTGTATGTCTTTCTCTCAAAAATAAATAAACATTAAGAAAAATTCTTCAGGGGTTCTTAGTGGCTCCAACAGTTAAGAAACCTATTCTTGTTTCCGCTCAGGTCATGATTTCACCGTTTCATGAATTCAAGTCCTGTGTCAGACTTCATGCTGGCAGCACAAAACCTTGGGATTCTCTCTCTCTCTCTCTCTCTCTCTCTCTCTCTCTCTCTCTCTCTCTCTCTCTCTCTGTCTCCCTCTCTCTCTCTGCTCCTCCCCTACCCACGCTGTCACTGTCTCTGTCAAAATAAGTAAACTTCATAAAAATTGGAAAAAATACTTCAATCATACCCACAGTCTACCTAAAATATACAGACTTTTAAGCAGGAAATTCAAGATTTCTCCATCACAATCCAAATACTATTCCATAATTATGTTCCATTACCTTTCCTCTTACCATCTAGGCTATGGGTTATTTTACATTAAAAAAATCTTTTTGATTTTTAATGATTTATTTGCTCAAAGTGTCCTTCAGCCTATAATTCCCTATTCTCCACTCCATAGATATTTAAAACCTACACCCAAACCTTCAATTCCAGCACAATACTATCCCCTACTTGTAGTTTTAACTGATTCTTTCATGGAGGGTATCTAAGATAGAGACTGGTGACTATCCCTCAGTATTTACTGTCCTGCGCTTTACCAAGAGCATTGCAGTTCAGCTAATAAAACTATACCTCTCATCTTCCCTTGAATGCAACTAAAGCTGAGCCAGTGGGATCTGAGCAGAAGTGATTTGTACAACTTTTCAGAATCCTCCATCATGATATTTGCCCTGGATTTTCTCTTTCCTCTCCAAATTTTAGGAGCCAGCCTAGAGATGAATTAGAAGCCCTGTGTTGAGAATGACAGAGCTGTGTCACAAGCCTTGGACTGTGCTCCTCTGGACTGTGAAGTAAGAGTTATAAAATGTTTTCTGATTTGAAGCACTGTTCTTTGGTTATCTTTGTAGAAGGAGCTTAACCAGTATTTGAGTGACTCAGGTTATTCTCTCTTTTCTTCAAGTCTAAACCACTAAGAGCTTCAAGTTATACTTTCATAGCCTGACTTCTTCACTACAAATTAATGCACCTGTTATCTCCCTTCTTCTATTAGATTGTAAATGAATACATTCAAATACAGTTTCTGATTTATCTTGTGTCTCTTACAGTATCTAGCACAATATTTTAAACCTGGTGAGCACTTAAAACATTTTGGATTGTTCTGATGCTCTTTTTATTTCTCCTCCCTTTCTTTTTCAGTCTCTACAACTAAATGATAATCCTATTTCTCCACACCTAATTTCTTCTTAACCCTAAGCTTCCATCTCTGTAAAGATCTTGTTTTTGAACCCACTATCTTTTGTTAAAGATTATCTTTGAACTATTTTTCAGGTTGTAATAAAACTATTATTGAATGCCAACTCTATGATATGTCCTTTTAACTTCTGTGATATGCACTTCTGCTTCTATACCCTGTGCCACTATGTGGCCCTATGTGGCACTAATGGGAGATCCCTTTTGGCTAATCTTGGCTCTCAGATCTTTTCTACCTTTTTCATGACAACACACTCATGGATTTAGCTTTAGCTGATCATTTCAAAACCCTCTGAATTTATAGCCATCAATTCTTTTAAAAATTTTTAATGCTTTATTTATTTTTGAGAGAGAGAGAGAGAGAGAGAGAGAGAGAGAGACAGCGTGGGCAGGGGAGGGTCAGAGAGAGGTAGACACAGAATCTGAAGACAGGCACCAGGCACTGAGCTAGCTGCCAGCACAGAGCTTGACATGGGCTTGAACCCACAAACTGCGAGATCATGACCTGAGCCGAAGTCGGATGCCCAACCGACTGAGCCACCCCTACAGCCATCAATTCTTAAAGTCTTTCCATCCATCTTTATTATTCCTTTATTATTTATTATCCTACTTGGGCTCACTATAACCTCATACTTCAAAGGCTTTAACATTGAACTCAACAACTTCTCCCATACTAGCTCTCCTTCCCAATGTCTCTGTTTCTAAAATATTATGGTGCTTCTCTGAGTTCTTGAGTCTTAAAGTTGGTTTCTACTTTTTATAGTCTCTCCTTACATACAAACAAATATGATATGCTTAAGCCATATAAACTTTTGCATTATATGTTTCTTCACTTTATCCCATCAAATTCAAGTGCATTTTCATCTCAGTTTTGAATCATGGATTTTCAAAATCAATTCCTACTCGGTACCCCTTTTTCCATTTTGTCTTGCAAATTATTTTCATATTTAGTTCTGTATCATGCAACTGCCCTTCTTCTAACTGTCCAGCCAATTTCTATTAGTTTTTGAATTGGTTTAATATTCTATGTTTCAAAATTTCCAGATTCTACATAATATGGCTCAGACTCTTATATAGACTGGCCAATTGTTCCATTATGTTTTTCTTTATGCTGCTCTTCAGTGAAAAGTCACCTTCTCTTCAGCTGTTTCACCCAATTAACTACTACCCTATGCTTTTCTGAAATTCCATAGTGTTTACTTTCCCTCATAGCTTGCTTATTTCAAGTCTCCATATATTATGCTCTAATATTGATATTTTAGGTACCAATTTTGTATTCCTAAAGTTTTATGAGGTCTTCAAGAGATGGAATTTTTGTCATCTTTATCATAATTATTAATATATTTGTATTACCTCAGTGCCTATAAATGGCATAATAAAATGACTACAGGTTTGGGTACTTTAAGACTCAAATTCCAGCTACATCTTTGTTTTGTACCTGGTGACAGATTGCTAATCTAATTCTGGATTTTTTTCAAGTCACTTTCCACCTCAGCCATGCTCAACTGTTTACTATTACTTAAATGACAGGTTAGCATGGAGACACTGGTATGTTGAGCACTTAGCTGAGAAGCAGAACATGGAAGTGGCTGTTATAACCAAGTCTAGCATGAAAGCAGATAGTTGGAAATGAGAGAGTGATTCTAGAGATTGGATTTAAATGGACTGAAAGTCACAAGGGGAACTCTATGTCTAGGAGATGAAGTTAATATTAGTTTAATTCAGGCATACCCTGAAGAGAACTAGCTATAAGAGCTACCCATCATACATGGGTAAAAAAAATAGATTAAAGTTCAGAAGGAAAAAGGATAAAGTATGTGTGTTCTTCTAAAATGATGCTATATTGATGGCATCACTGGTGGGAGCAGACACAAAGTGGGAACTTCTCAAGACGTCAAATAGCAGGGTTGTCTTCTACTAAAGGAAGAGTAGGGGCACCTGGCTGGCTCAGTCAGTTAAGCGTCTGACTTCAGCTCAGGTCATGATCTCATGGCCAGGGAGTTCGAGCCCCACATCGGGTTCTGTGCTGACAGCTCAAAGCCTGGAGCCTGCTTGGGATTCTGTGTCTCCCTCTCTTTCTGCTCCTCTCCCACTCGCACTCTGTCTCTCAACAATGAATAAATGTTTAAAAAAAGTTTCTTTTTTAATAAAGGAAGAGTTTAATACAAGGCATGAAAAGACCAGTTGAGGTATTCCAAATAAGGCCAACTTAAATAATAGCCTATTGAAAATGAGGCATACAATGAATATTGCAGTATTTTCCTATGTTTGCATCATACCTGACAATTATAAAAACAAATCCAGCAGTATGATCTCATTTTGAACTGCAACAAATAACCGAAGATAAGATCAATATTGTTATCATTAAAAATAACAATAGAGATCCGCCCAAGAGTGAGCAGAAGCCTGGGGCCATGTGTGCAATGTCCTACAGGCAAGCCCCTGCCCTGTTATTGCTACCCATTCCAGTCAGCATTCAGTCTTCCTCATTTCCCATAAAAAGTAAAAGGGAATTCCTATGATGGAATTAAGTTCTCAGTGATAGAAGAATATTATTTCTAGTTTGCCTGCTCTCTGGTCATTGAGAATCTGCTTGATTCTCATGCAGAATAAAATAATACTCTTTTTTCATCACCTTTGTTTTTAGCACATTTATAGAGTCAAATTTTGCACACTGAAAGCATTCAAAAATTAAGATTTGGTCATAATAACTTAATGTCATTGGAGCACAAAAATAATATTTACAAATGTTTACCAAAAGATCTTGTTTTAGTTAACAATTGCATTTATATATTCAGAAATATTGCAAAGTTAATGTTTTTCTATGTACCATAATACCAAGCCTAGTAATATAAATATTTAAATGTCAAAATTAAGTAATAAATATGTGCATAGATATAAAATCCTAAAAGTATGTTCAAATTTATCTGAAGTCTGAACAATTTTTACACTATTATCTTTGCCCTATATTTTGCTATTGCCACTTCAATTCTAACTCTTTTGCACATGGAATATAATATTGCTTCTCTTACACTGTCAGGAACAGTTGTCTCTTTGAATCCATGAAGAAAGGCTAAAAAGCAAGAGCCTCAGCATTTTTCGTGAACCATCACAGTACCTCTGAGACAGAATAAATCAAGGTAAAGGAATTTAACTCAACATATTGGAAAAGGAAAAAAAAACCTTTCTAAGGTACACTGTTTATTTTTTAAAACCATTCATTTTTAATTATCTTTTGTTTCAGAAAAGGAAATATCAGGAAGTAAGCTTAAAATATTTTTGTACCTATTAAAAATAATGGTCAAAGATAATGCCATTGACTTTGAGAAATGCACAATGCCAAGCACAGTGCTGTGTTCAGTTGTCTTCCTAACACCCATACATGATATGGGGGTTCGTGATGAGAAATTTCTGTAAAATGCCCTTGCCGTTCCAAAGTTTAGTCTGTCCATTATCTTTATGATATTACTAAGAGTCCAAGAAATGGGGACAATTTCCTCCAGTACATTACTCTACAACAGATAAAACAGTGCGGTCTTCAGCAACACCCTCCATCAACATACAAAACCTGATTCTCGGCAATTGCTTTATGGGCATGGCCTATTTATAGTTAACAAGTATCATTTAACTTTTAGTTTTTCTTCATTGGATTGTTTTTTTGTTTTCTGAATACATATTGGCAAAGAGAGCACTTATGATACATAATAAATGCTAACAACTATCCTTAGCCAGATGATTAGTATTGTGATCATTTTAAATAAACAGTTTATTTATAATGTAACATTTTTTCAGAGGTAAGGATGATTGATATATTGTAGCAGTTGATTTATATGTTGCCTGTTATCAATAAAAAACATATAACCCAAAATAATTTTAATTGTTCAGTAAATTAAATTTGCTTTACTTAAAAAGTAATAGTGTGTGTATTAGAAGAATATGAGTCACCAGCCCACACTAGAATTCTTTCAATGGAGCCTATATTAAGTACATTAAGAATTGGTTTCTAAGAAAAGGACTTCCCTAGCTATAGTTAATTTTGTTACCTTCCAAAAAATTAATGAGCAGGATATTAGTTAAGGCTGTATTGTGCTTTCTATGCTCAGATGTAAAAGGCTTCATAATGTAATAGTAATGTGGTGAGGTTTTGAAGGTGGATGAAGTTAAACTGTGGTTAAGAAGGAAATGAAAGGAACAAAACATTTGGAAAAGTTATTATATGAACTAGAAAATAATACCTGAGTTTGCAATTTAGGAAGATAAAATTCTACAAATCAAACATAAACATATTTAGTGCAATTACATATAGGTCAAGGTTTAAGAATAATCTATCATACATACACTCATGACCCCATTCGGTAAGAGTAGATAAACTAAACTAGTAGGTTAGCTAGTTATCTTTATGTCAAAAGATGTCCAAAAAGAGTTACAATTGAAAAAAAAATCATTGACATAACATGACTTCACACTGTAAATCAAAGTAGTGTCCATACAACAAGAACTATAGTATCAATAAACTCTTCGTGCAGTTATCACTATTCTTATCACTATATAACTAGTTCTGTACTCTTTTTTTAGTATAGTTTCTGGCTGACATTTCATTAACTTGAATATTTATGTATCTGAATTTCATCTGACTCTCACCAGTGCCCCCATCTTGAATTTCCAGCTGCCTACAAGAGATTATTGCCTACAAGAGATGGACATACAGCCAAACCTCAAACTTAGTATGACTAAAACCAAACTGGTCATCCACCCCATACCACATTGACCCCATGTCTATGAATGAACAATTTTTCAGATAATCTAGGCATTTTCCAATGACTGAGATACAAATTGAAGTCACCTGTCTTTCCCTCTTTCAATGTCTGTATCCAGGATATTATCAAGATTTATTATATTTTCTTCAAAATAATTATTGAATTTCCCTTTTCATTACCATTTCACAATTCCCTATCATAAATTTTAGCTGAGATTTTTCTGTAACTCAACAGGTCTCTTTAAGCCTTTTGGTTCTTTGAACCATATCTCTTTTGTCCTTCCTACATCTTCCTATTAGGCAAATCTTCCCATACTGTAATGCTGTTTATTCCTTCATCACCTACTTACAAGAAATCAGCATTTCTTTCCAAATGAACTACTATCTCCTCTATTCAGTTTTCAAAGCTTTAGAAAGCTGAGTTATGTTACCATGTTTCCTACTATGCTCCAATGAAAATCTTATAATCTATGCAAATAGGCCAATAAATATCTCATACATGGCATTCATATTAACATTTCCACACTTTTCCTAATGCTGTTCTTTACAGCTGAAGTATTCCCCTGTTACAGTCCATTAATTAATATACTATTTATATCTTAAAGCATAATTTACCTCTTGGATGATAAGCCCTTTGACAGGAAGTAATATGCCATATTTATTTTAATCTCCACTCAAAATGCTTTCCATTTTCCTCTATTTAATATAATTTCTGTCACCTTTTAAAGCCAAATTCACTTATTGAGATAATAGACTCCTTAAAGGATGCAAGTATCATTTATATCTCCCATAGCATTAAAACAATACTGGATATGGAATAAATGCTCAGTAAATATTATCATTTTATTGTCTGCATGTATATAGAAAAATAAGATCCTTTAGAATTTTGTTCAGTGTTATTAGAACATGTGATATAACTGGATGTAGGAGATACAGTGCAGAGTTGCTTTTTAGAGAATAATAATCATAAAAATGCTTCTTGATTAATAGCACAAAGAAACTTCTTAGTTGTAGTATAAAGGTATTCTGGAGTTTGCAAAACAATTGCTAAGATTTATCTGGTCTTCAAACTCCATTTTATCAAACAATCTCCATTTTATCATACTAACTGCTAACAGTTAGTAGCAACTTTGGAAAAACACTATGTGTCTTAATTCCCTGTTTACTTTGCCTACCTGTCTCTTTTGTGATATACTTCCTGAACCAGGTTGCATCACATTTAAACTACTTGATGGAATTATTCCTAGTGCCTAAAATCCAGAGATAACAAACTGTGTTTAAAATCGTATGACTTCTCTATTTTATTCAGTTAACTTTCGCTGCACAATAAGCAAAACACTAGAATGACTATAAGCCTATTACAAAAAAATGAGTAGAATTTTAAGTTTAAGTTTCTTCAAATGAGTGATTGGTAGGATTTAAGTTAAGGTATGACTTGTCTTGAAACACTTTCTCATAAAATTAATTTTCTTTTAAAGGTAAAGAATAATAAGACCTTCATGCAGCTGCTAGATGGCCACCAGCTCAATGGAAACAGCACAGAAAAAAAGTGGGCATGAGATATTTTTTGATGACACAAGAGAAAACAACATGAAACTAGATGCGGTAGCTCAGAAATACTAAGAAACAGTAGATCTCTTCACGAAACTGAAGTCTAGGCACAATAATGGCCCCTCCTGTTAGCAGGGTTTTGGCTATGTATGAAAGCAGTGCTTTAATGGGCACAGAAAGAAGTCTTAGCTATTATTCAGCCCTTTCAGGCACAGCTTTCCCACCACTGGTGATCATTGTTGATAACATAATCCTAGAGCATGACTTAGAGAGGTGCAAGTAAATACTGAGTGCTGACAGCGACACAGGCTTGAAACTGGGAATCCCTTCTGCGCTTAGTCATCCTAAGTACCAGGAGCTGAAACATTTGTTTAGCGGGTCTATTGTTTTTCCTGCCCTGAAAATGATTGAAAAAGATTCTAATCTTTCTCTGATTACCAAATATAATATTACCTTCTTGTTATATTTGCTTGACACTTTTTGAAATAATGCTTTGGGATGTCTGTACAAGTAGTTGGATGCCCAATGGAGAATGTGATTGATTATTGTCTTAGTAAAGCAGATAATGTAGTTTGGTCTATGGTGCACTCTGTTTTGTTTTTTTTTTCCCCTCCTTTTCTCATTCTCTAATTATGTAATAAGACAAGTCACTTTGTCTCACTCATTTCTCTTATACTCAATTAAATGTTCCCAAGTTCTCTCTACTTCCTGAATGTCATGATTTGTACATATGGAACAAAGCATGCTTTGTGAGAAGCTTGGATGGGAACATTGTTTGCACTGTTTTTAATGTCAGATTCTGAAGAATAAGGACTTCTATTGGGTTAGATTGAAGATAAGGAAGAAGAAGGTCAATACTGAAATATGTAATTGCCTAGTAATATTTAAATGTTAAAATATTCGAACAAATAAATGTAAGGGTTAAAATAATGATTACCTATAGGTTAAGGAATGTCTAGATTAATCTTCAATTCAATATTTCCTAAAATAAAATGTTATAAACCAGCAGCAGATGCCTTGAAGCTACCCAGATAATTTTTATTACATTTATAGAAATAGATACATTTTTCCCTGAAATTCTTAAAACTTTAAGGAAAATTTATTTATATTTATAAGTCTTTCCTTCATTCAATATGGCTAGTACTTTTCTATTTTACACTACATTAAACTATTCACTGCATAAATACTTATAAGACACTGCAACAAGAGTGCAAAACTTTATGTATATTGATACCTCAAAGAACCAAGTCATCATTCAACATCGTCTTCTGTAATTTTAAAAGTATGCTATTGATTTCTGATAGCAAACTATAAGAAAAACCTAAAACTTAATTTGTCAATTTGCACCCAGTTTTATCATCCTCAAATATTTCGTCCATCAAATATGGACAAATTCATAAAGATCTTAAATTTAAAATATATTTCATAAGCATAATATATGGCTGTAGACACTGACACAAAACTTTAAGAAAATGTATAAGGAACATTTAAGAAAAGACTAAAAATTAATTTGTCACTTTGCATTCAATTTTATCATCCTCAAATATTTTTTCTCAAATATGGACAAATCCATGAAGGCTCTATATTTAAAATATATTTCACATACATAGGATATTTATGTGTGTACACTGTTGAATAAATAGGGAGCTAAAGAAATTATTCTCAAGAGGTGTTTTCCATTAGTATTAGTGTTCTCATCTGTCACTGTTGGTCTCCTTTCTCATCCTCATTTTCTTAATCTACAGAGTGGGGAGGCTGCCCCGGGTCATCACTAGAGCTTTCCTCTGACATTGGTAATCCAAGATTTCATTTATATGGGTAATTACTTAAACAGCATACTCAGGACAAAACTTACATGTATAAGTAAATCCTTATAAAAACTTTAACAACATATTGCAATTAAAGGTCATTTCTTTCAACATATAATATTCAAGTTATGATTGAAAAAGAAGATAGTTGTACAAATTTTCCCCTAGTATGGTCTTAGAAAACTTTATCACTCTGAGAGCATACTTTAGTGAAGACTTGTCATTTATGCCTTACTACTGTATTTTAGAGCATTGGAAAACTGGCATCCCTTGAAAAACTTTTACTGGTACCACAGTGTGTTGATTTTCCTTTGTTTGCTTAGTGGATATATAGATAGGTGGCTACAGAGACACAGATACAGACATAAGTATAGAAAAAATAGGAAGATAATCACAATATTCTACTCCTGAAACCAAAAAATAAAATAAAATTTTGAAAAAAGAAAGTTATGGAGATATATAATTATTATGTAATTATATAATTAATTAATATAGATAATGTAAATATGGTTATATATTATATAATTATATATACAATAATAATATAGAATATATCTTACCACTACAATAATGAAACCTGTTTTTTAACCATATAATTACAAACCAATAATCTATAGATGAAATATATATATCAATTTGATCTGAGTATTTGACCCATATGTAAAGAGGCTAATGGTTCTGGGTTGTGGCAAGCACCCCATGGTGGCGAGTGGGGAATCTGTAGTTAAAGCACTATGCTACAGCTCCAACTTCCTGAGAGCCATTAGTTATTTCTTCTACATTCCTCTCTATCTTCCTTGTGTGTTCAATCACCCCACACTGGCTGTGATTTTTCCAGATGTAGTTTATCTTCTCCTTTATAGCTCATTTCTTCCTTACTATATCCCTGCCAGAAGATAAAACAGCCCTTATATTTAAATTGCAGTGACAAGAAGGCAATAACACAAATATAGCGATTAGCTGCCTCTGTCTAAGGGACCACTACACATTTATCTGAAATAAATTTCTTGAAGGGCAAAACAAAAATTATATCTGACAATGCATACAGTGACTTCAAGAATTATTAGCCAGATTGAGTGTGTGTGTGTGTGTGTGTGTACACAGTATTTTATGATGAAGCCCTTTATTTATGATCATCTGATTATTTTGTTAGGATGTCTACAGTATTCTTTAGCCCTCTAGTTTGTTTAAATTTCAAGGTAAATGGTAAAATCTAACATTTAAAAAACATAGTATGCCTTACTAGCTAGCCACTGTAATTTTTACAAAATGAAAAAAAAGAAATACATATGAAAACCATATGATTTAAATATATCACATGCTCACATACCTAATATAATCAAGAACTCTGTGCCTTAGTTATAAATAAGTGCTACACTAAATCACCAAAAAAAATCACAAAATTACAAACTGTTAAAACTTGATTTAAATTGATAACATTCTATCTTCAACTACTTAGTTGATCAAATTAGAGTTGGAAGAATAAATTTTGTTTGTTATGTTTTCACCTAAGGCCAAAACAAAGTAAACATTAGATTAGCTTGGATTTTGTATCTAGTTAGATTATTTCAGTGCTCTAATGCATGGATCCCTAATATGTTTAGAGCTTTTACTTTCACTGTATAACAGATTGGTTTTGATTCAATTAAACTTCCTTTTCACAAATATGAAGCAAAAGTTTCTTATATTAGAACAAAGATGGTTAAGAGTTTAGTACCAGGAGTACATAACAACTTTGATTCATGTCCACTGTGAGGATTATCGGAATAGTATAAAAAATGGGGATAAAAGTAATAATGGACTTGCATTCCAGTGGCGGTTTAGAAAACTAACACATTGGTGATTCGATTTGTTTATGGTTTGATTATCAGAAAGTAAGTTAGCACTTGGCATGTTTCCTTAATACCAGAAAGTGAATTATTGTCTTAGATTATTTTATTAACATTGGAACAGGCTCTGGAATATAATAATATTCTATTTGGATACAGAGTGTTTTATAAATTTGAAACATATTTGGAAAGAAGACCTTCTTTCTAATTATTTTTACACATATCACATCACATGAACCTCATTAATAAACTGCTTTGTAACAGCATTTAAAAGTTTACCCTGCAGGATGGGTATCTACGATTTTTAAATCTATGCAAAGTATGATCATGTGATTATTTTAATTTCTTATGATTTGCCATAAGGAGTAAACAGGAGAGACAATTTCAGATTGCAGATAAATTGTTTGGTCAAAACCGTGCCTTCATCATTTTCTTAAGTTTGAAATCAAGATTCTCCAGTTGTGCCTGAAAATCTTTTTCTTTCACCATACTATCAGAAAATAACTATCTATGTCTAATTTTATACTTGAATATTTATTTTAGTTGTGCTACATTTTTCTTATGTCTACATCTTTCAAAGCACCATGTTTGATGTTAGAAATAAGTTATAGAAAATACAACCATAGATAGTTAGATGCATCTTGTATAAAGCCCACATAGGCTCTGTGATTATCTACCCTGTATGTGTTATTTGGTTTACTGTATGGGCAAAGATAGAAGCTCTAATAGCTAAAACTGTATAAGCTAGAATGGAAACCTGGGGCCAGGAGGCCAAAATGGAAAATGAGTTAGTTATCTTTAACCAAGAAAGCAAGTAATATAAAGGACATTTTATATCTTAAATGTAAGTAAATGATTCCAGTATTTTATTTTAGTCAATCAACCATATAAACTGAAAACAATGACAGATACATTTATAGGGAAACTGCGAAGCAGCTTCAAAGAGTTCTCTAACAGGGACGCCTGAATGGCTCAGCTAGCTAAGCAGCTGACTCTTGATTTTGGCTCCGGTCATGATCTCACCATAGTGCAAGCCTTGCACTTGGCTCTGTGCTGGCAGTGCAGAGCCTGCTTGGGATTCTTTCTCTGTGCACCTCCCAACTAATGTACACACACTCTCTCTCAAAATAAAGGAATAACTTCAAAGAATAGTTATCTAACATTTTTTCAGATTATTATAAAATATAGAAAAATAGATAATTCAAAGAGCTGTAGTTTTATGACTCAAAAAGAAATTTAGTAGATAGTAGTAGTAAATAGTAATACTAGATTAGAAACCATTCTCTAATATTTAAGTCTAGGGACACCTGGGCGGCTTAGTGTGTTAAGCATCTAACTTCAGCTCAGGTCATGACTCATCAGCTCACGGTCTCACAGTTCATGAGTTTGAGCCCACATCAGGCTGACAGCTCAGAGCCTGGAGCCTACTTTAGGTTCTGTGTCTCCTTCTCTCTGCCCCTCCCCTTCTTGCCCTTTGTCTCTCTCTCCCTCAAAAATAAATAACATTTAAAATTAAAATTAAAAAATAAATAAAAATTTAAGTCAAAACATGACTTTTCTCTACTTTACCTATGAAATTGTTTTAATGTGTCATTTATTTCTACATCGATGTAAAATTTTAGAATACAGTTAATAATTTTAAGGGGAAAATTAACATTTTCTAAATTATACTATCTTTTTTATCAAAAAAATCCCTAATTATGTGAGCTTTTACTTCTTAGATTCTTTTCTCCCAGTTTTATTGAGAAATACTTGGCATGCACTGTGTAAGTTTAACGCATACAGCATACGGGTCTGATTTACATAATTGTAAAATGACCACTATAATTGGTTCAGCTAACATATATCTTCTCGTATAGACTCCATAAGGAGGAGGAAAAAAAACCAAAATAATAAAGAAAAAGTTCTCCTGCAAAGAGAACTCTGTGGATTTACTCTCCTAACCACTTCCCTGTCTATCACACAGCAGCGTTATTATGATGTATTTACATCCCTAGTACTTATGCATCTTATAGCAAAAAATTTGTACCTTTTTGTCAACTTTTTCTAATTCTCTTCCCCCCGCCCCCCCCCCAGCACCCTCTGCCTCTGTAACCACAAGTCTGATCTCTTGCTATGAGTTTGGTGAGTTTTCTTATGCACACATAAGTGAGATCTTACAGTATTTGTCTTTTGTTCTTTAAAGTAGAAAAATATGCCACTGATCAATGTTTCTCTTATTCTTTACAAAATATTAAAGATAACTTTAAGTGATTTTGTTCAATGCTCACATTTTATAACAGCATAATATAATAAAAGTTTTTAGAGTATGTGCATTTTAGAATAACTATTAAATAAGAACTTAGATACATTATAATACTTATATTAGTTTGTGCTCTCAAAACTAAGCATTTCCAATGTTATCATGATTTTTTCCACTGCTTCTTTATATTTGTTTATATAATTCAGTTGTTTTTTATTATGCAGTTGAGTTGCTTTTAACTTCTGCTCAATGGAAGTGCATATATAGTATGTATATATATGTGTATATACATACATATACACACACGTATATATTTACTTTTTGAAAGAGGCAAAGAACATATTTTATGCATTTCTAAAAGATGCATTTTTCTTTTGCATTTTGATGCTTTAAATAGATTTACTTGTCCCAAGCCAATAAAATAGGAAATGTGCTCATGAAAGAAGGCCAAGAAGTCCATCTGTGTCTGTTCATTTCTCTGAGCTATCAGTTCCTTAATTTCTCAAAATATTTTTTCATCTCAAGCTTGACTATCTGCTTCGCTAAACAAAGAAACTGTTCCAAGTTCTTCTAGCAGTGGGAACCTTTTTTCTAAATCCCAAATGAACTTATTTATAAAAGAAATTATCTGCTTCCTTCAGCATCCAAAAATTCTCCATTCATCCTAAAACTATCTTAGTATGTATCGAAAACATTTAAAGTACTTCAGTACTTTATCATCTGGAGTACTTCCATAGAATTTGTGACATTAATGTCAAAATTCCTTCTGCATTTATGACAGAGCCAATGATTCAATAAGAGTCTTGTTAATTATGCTTTATCCCCTGTGTAACACCTCACAGTTATGTAATAAACTTTCAAACTTTGAATTTAGTCTACTAATAATTTAAAACATCCTTAAAAGTCCCTTTTTTGAAGAGACTGCTTTATTTTCTAAACTAGATTCGATTTGCACCTGGGTGGCTCAGTTAACCATCTGATTCTTGGTTTCTGCTCAGGTCACGACCTCATGGTTTGTGGGTCAGAGCTCCACATTGGGCTCTGTGCTGACCTTGTGAAACCTGTTGGGGATTCTGTTTCTCCCCCTCTTTCTGCCTCTCACCTGCTTGTGCACACACGCATGCATGCTCTGTCTCACACTCTCCCTGTCTCTCTCTCTTTCAAAATTATAATTATTATACATTATTTTATATAATTATTTGTTCTTTCTACTAAACCTCACTATATCCCTTGTGCTCCTCCCCTGACCTCTCCTGAAGTAACACTGACTTAAAGTTCCTGAAATCTTTACATAAATGTCACATTGTAACTCTTTCTCAAACTTGCTGGAAAGAGATGAGAATCAAGGAATAAGTAAACTGACTGAAACAAAATCTTAGCTCATTTCAATTAGCTTAGATATGAGCATTCACACATCTTCAAAACCACATGAAAGATAATAAAGAGCTAATTTAATAAATATTGGCATGTACAGAAGCTGCAAATAACGTGACACAAAGATTTCCTGATGAATCTAACTAGCTTCATATATCTTATTGATATTTTAAAATAACCAAAGACAGTATAATATGTTAAATTGTCAGAGGATTTTAAATTATTAGATCTGTACCAAGCAACACTTTGGACAAAACAATTAAGACCGAGAAAACGTGGTCACATGTGCTGAAAAGCTCTGATCAATCAATGATTGAGAGTCAGGAAGGAAAAAAAAAAGGAGACATTCAGAAATGTGCACACAATATGAAACAGAAGACAAAGAAGGCAGAAGAAGGAAGAGAGAGGAGAAGAAAATTTCCAATGGCTCTGAGCACAACTAAAGATACATATCTGATTAGGATATATTCATGGCATCAAAAACAGATGAAGGACTAAGTAACAAACTAATATGTAACACATTGCCTAATGCTATGATAGAACTCTGAGTTTGTCATGTGTTATAGTCATGTGTGAAAGATTAGAAACTAACTTCTAGGGAAAGATAAAAGTGATCCAAACATTAGAACACTCTACCTAAAATATTAAAAGACTTCTATTAAAAATTGCAAAACAAATTGGTAGCTATACCACTTCTTAAAGTTTTGCAGGTTTGAGACTTTAAACTTTGAACCTTAATTATAGTTGTTAAAGTGGAGTTTGGTTCACAGGTGACTCAGTTAGTCCTTAATGCCTGGTGCCCTGTAAGCTGTTACCACTCGTTTGGCTCCAGTTCTATGATTAACTACTGAACCTATGATTCTCGATTCTTGATTCTTAAGACTTTAGTGTCTTCGTTTATGGCATGAAGTTCTATTGATTATATGTTAAAATTTTGTTTACCAGTCACTGGGCTAGAATATTATAGAAGGTGATTTTATTTAAAATGGTGTTTGCACTTTATTGTTATGAAACATATTATTCAGTTTTCCTAAATGTCATATGCATTTAAGTGATACAGAAAATTTCCTGTCATTCCATTAATCTAATTTGTTCTATTTAAAAGTGTTTCAAGAATTTACATCTTTGTTCTGTAAAATAACAAACATGTGTTTCAATGTTGTATCTATTTATGTATCTGTATTAAATTCCTTAATTTATGTATCTGAATTAAATTTCTTATACACTGTTGCTACATTTCCTTTATACTGTACATCTCTGGCAGTCTCTTAGCAAGGTTTCTAAGTTTGTCATTTTATCGCTTTGTTCATGATGATTTGTGCCATTGTTCATAACCTGGTAAGTATACAAGGGCTTGATTTTTAAAACAGCAAACGAGGCAAAATAAAAGCAATGTGCTGTTGTTTGCTATGCTACCACTTCCTAGTGAGGATGAACGTTCACTAATATTTATTAGGTCAGTCAGTCAACTCTCAGGTAGGTAACAGGTGGTACGTAGAGCCAGAGATTGCAGGAATCTCTGTCTGTTGTAGTCTGGCGATTGGCCTTCCGATACATTCTAGACTATGGTATCAATTGGACGACATCTCCTGTAGACGATGCTTAACACTGAAACACCAGTTATTCTCTTTTAACTTCTTGAGCCTACTGTGCAGATTTTGTGCCTTTATGGAATGCCTCCACACCTTTCATGCCTTTCAGAACTGTCTCTGGATGGACTAGTTTCTTATTCTTTCAAACTTTGCCATGTGTGTTTGTCTTTTTGCAATGTTAAAATTTAAGTCTTTCCATTTAGACTGAACACATAGTTACTTTGCATTTCTCCACATTGCTTAGTCTATATTCTAGACATAGTGGGTCCTCCAGAATTTCGGGAAGGATTTAAGTCTCTGCAGTTTAGGGTCTTTAGTCTAATGTTTAAAAAAGACACACAAATGTACACAGAATCTTACTTTATATGCAAAATTTAAAGGCTAAAGCATTTGTAGAAAATCCTTTCATACAAAATTCCTTTTAAATGTCCACGTTAAAAAGAAAAAGAAAAATGTAGCTTCTCTTAATAAATTGGATTTTTGAAATAATATTTTACATAAATTTTATTCTATAAGATACTCTCTATATGATTTTTCATATTTGAATCAAGGAGATCCAATGACTATCTCCAGTTGCTGTTTTTTGTAGTAAAAATCATTTTTATTATCCAGAATTTTCATCAATATAACTGTAGTCTTATATAATACTTTCTCATTTAATCCAACTTGAAAAATAAAAATTCTGCCTTTATATTTCTGACATAGTTTAAGTACAGTGTTTAGCAGATTATTACAAGTATATATTAGGTTTTATGATGGGAAATAGATAAGGAAATATATTTATCATATTGTGATTTATAGCTAATCCTTAGTGAAATGATGGGTAGATAGGGAAAGGAAGAGAAAGAGAGAGAGAAAATCAATAGATCTAGCTGGAATAAGTTTCAAACAATGAACAACAACAACACAAATCATGGAGTATTATCATTTAAGACCAATTAGAATTTCTCAGTCTTGTTATATGTTTTATTGTTATATGTTTTATTGACTTGGAAAATTAAATCACTTTTTTGTGTCTTTGGGGTAAGCAACAATTTCTGAGAAGAAATGCAAAGAATACCAAGAATAAATATGATCATTGACAATATTCTGGGTGCTTTTATCGTATGATCACAAACCAAATAAATAATACACCTTCACTGATTCTAAGGAGGAAATGAGCAACACCTGGTCTAAATCTGAAAATGAGTAGCTGCCATTTATGAAGCTGTTATCTAACAGCAATGTTTAAATTTTCAATCGGCTGAGACCTAAGCTATGATATTTTCCATTAACTACAAATGAGAATATACAAGAGGATCTGGAAAGCTGCAAACGAAAGATTAAAATGAGTGAATGCCTTGAAGGGTGGATCATATAATCCTTTGATAATTTGCATTCATTTTAAAATGAGCCATTTAAAATTTGCTACCTGTCCAACCTGCATAAGATGATCACACTAGAAGCATGTAGATAAAAATGCTGGTTGTCCCTAAACAGGCCACTTTAATATCACTAGAGTTGAGTTTTAGACATTCTAGGCTTACATGTGTGTTGAATTATGCTTATTTTCTGGCTTTTTTTTTTTTTGCAATTATGCTACTTACATTCCATATAGAACTAGAACATTAATGATTACCATTTGATGTTGTCCAATATGTAAATGAGATTTAAAATACAGTGACCTCCTTCAGCCCTGCTTACAGAGTATGGGTCATAAGGTAGACAAATATGAGTCTAACAGAAAAATTACAACCTCATAAAAATATGTAGCTTCAAAATATGTACAAAATTAAAATCTACACAATTCATCTACTTAGAGTGCTGATCATTTATAGAATAGACAACTAATTTCATCCTTATAATAAATATAAAATAAAGTATATACTATTTTTTTAAATACTTCATCTTTTAGCAAATAAGGTAAAATTACTAACAAAACTGGGATTTATTTAAGCCATATGCTTGTTTTCAAATCATAATTTGTCAGCATGGAAAACTTCTTTTGCTAGGTTTATCATTATTCCAAAATAAGACCTTTTTGTTTTTCCAATTATTTATTTTATAACTACCAATAAATGTGGGGAATTTTTTTACATTTAGTGAATGTCTTTCTAACATTTAAGAGCAAGTCCCAGGGGCACCTGGATGGCTCAGTTGGTTAAGGGTCTGACTCTTGATTTTGATTCTGGCCATGACCTCTCAGTTCGTGAGTTCAAGTTCCACATTGGGCTCCATGCTAGTAGTGCTTACTTGGGATTCTCTCTCTTCCTCTTGCTGCTCATCCCCATTTGCACGCTTTATCTCTCTCTCTCTCAATATAAATAATAAACTTAAAAAATAGCAAACTCTGATTTTCTATAACCAAATCCACAAATAAGTAATAATGAGTTGTCTTGAGACCAGACATATTTAAATGAAAGTTAATTTTCTAAATTCCATAACTGAATTAAAAATTTTCATGTAATATTTAAAATTATTTTTTGTGGGGGGGGAGAGAACATGAGCAGAGGAGGGGCAAAGATAAAGGAAGAGAGAGCATCTTAAAAAAAATTTTTTAATGTTTATTTTTGAGGGAGAGAGAAAAAGAGCATGAGTGGGTGTGGGGGACAGAGAGAGAGGGAGACACAGAATCCAAAGCAGGCTCCAGGCTCTGAGCTGTCAGCACAGAGCCCAATGTGGGGCCTGAACTCACAACCTATGAGATCATGACCTGAGCCAAAGTGGAAGGCCCAGCCAGCCAAGCCACCCAGGCATCCCATGGAGAGGGAGAAGGTTAAGCAGCTCCATACCCAGCATGGAGCCCCATGCAGGGCTTGATATCATGACCATGAGATGATGGCCTGAGCCAAAATCAAGAATCGATGCTTAGCCAGGCACCCCTCACTATTTTATTTCTAAATAAAGAGGGAAAATGTCAAATGTTTAGAAAATGCTGAATTAAACAAAAATACCCTCACTATTTTATTCCTAAATAAAGAGGAAAAATGTCAAATGTTTAGAAAATGCTGAATTAAACAAACATACCCAAACTTCTTTACTGCAAGATTTTTCAGAACCTTTAATCCGCTAATAGTGAATCCTCAAGAAGAGGATCTAGTACACAATTCTTCTCACTATTTGATCATACAAATCTCTTGGGTTCATTTCCTCCCTAGAAACAACTTAGCATCTGATGTTTTATAAATACTGCTCTATGATATGCATAAATATTACAGAGCCTATCACATTTAACAATTCTTTGCAACAACTTCTTCATTGCTTAATAAAAGTTAGGGAAAACATTGATGTATTAGGATATTCCACAGTAAAAATAAATTATATTTTTCTATGGGATTGAAAATTTAATTTTGGGGATCCTTGGGTGGCTCAGTTGGGTAAGTGTCCAATTCTTTATTTGGGCTCAGATCATGATCTCATAGTTAGTGAAGTAGAGCCCTGCATTTGGCTCCATGCTGACAGCATGGATTGCGCCTGCTTGGAATTCTCTCTCTCTTCTCTCTTTTCCCCTCCCCCTCCTCATACTAGCTCTCTTTCTGTCTGTCTCAAAATAAATAAATGAGCAATAAAAATTATGTTTTGATAAGATAATACTAGAATAACTTCATGCTTCTTACACCAGAAATTAATAAAGACCTCTTAAAATAGAAATACTTAGGGTTAACTTTTCATACATTTTTAAACAAGGATCATTAACTTGTTTTAAAGAGAATATCAGTTGAAAATAACTAACAGGAAGGGAATAACCAGGCTACTCAAAAATAGGCACCCTGATAATAGATGAGAAAAAAAGAAAGAAATCTTCAGAAATGGACATTTAAAATAAGGGATTTGGGAGAATTTCATGTGTGGTTAAACATTACTTCACACTATAATAAGTCCTGTGGCAGGCACAGCCAATTACGTGCGTGATAACATCTTACTTACAATCCAGATAAAAGAAGCAAATCTGCATCCTCTTTTGCAACTATGAAATAAAACTCTAGCCAAGAACATGTAGAGAATAGGAAGATTTTCCTTTCTGAGTAAAGGCCCTGTCTTTTGTCTTTTGCTTTTCTTTTCTACCTTCTTCCACCCTAAGATGCAGAAAGGATGACTGATGTTGCAGTGACCCATTCACAGTCCTGATAAAAGCTTCAGTCTAAGAACAGTGTAGCCAGCAGAGAGCCAGTTCCAAGTTCCCTGATAATCACTTTTCAGCATCGGTTTCAGGCTTGCCCTGCCTAAGTTTAGGTTTCATTGCAACAGTGAACCTCCTATGTTTAGTCAGGTTTCCTACTACCTACATGTGACCCTATTCCTACTAACAAGCTCTGAACCTATTACTGAACTTTCAGTGAACATTAATTAATGTATATAATATTATTACTGAATTATTTTACATAATTTTATTCCTTTCAATATTTTTATTAAAGGCTATAAGCAAGGAAAACCATCTTGTAGTTTAAAACTTTCCAAGTAGAGTCACAATTTTCTAATTTAAGTATAACATCTCAATCATTCAGAAAATACCAGAATCAACAAGGACTCATTTCATGAGACTATCACCTAACTGGAGTTTTCCTTAGTGTAGTTTCTCTTTTCCATAGATATTTTAATGTGCAGTTAACTGCAAAAAAGAATCATGCTAGTTATTTAGATACTAAATACTTTTCATGAGAGAAAGGATTGATTACTATTGATTTTACGTTTGGAATTACTTCAAAGATTCTAATTGTATTACTAAAAATCCAACTCTTCACTTTTGCTTTCGAGGCTCCATGACCTTGCCATTATCTTCCATACATTTTTCTGTTACATCCTGCATATCCATGCAAGCACATCCACCTATGCTACCTGCCATTCACTTTTATGATCTATGCTTATCCCCTCATTTGAACATGTTATATATTAGCCAGTTTATATGGCCATCAGAACCAATTCCATACTTATCTTCCCAAATCTGATTCGTAAGGGAACACTGGTCGCATGGTATTAGTCATATCAGCAATATTTACACCACTAAAATTGTCCATTGCTGCCAATCAAAGATTCTTTGACATAGCCAGTTATTAACTGATTATCATCACACCACTGAACAATATACACCATTTATGTTAAATTTGTATGCCATATGTTGTTCATTAATTAACCTTGCATTGTTTAATTGGTAGCTTTAGTACTGGAAAGTCACCAAATTTACATAGAATGAAGAACAAGGATTATCGGTATATGAATGCCACAATAATATGCTATTGAACATATTATTTAGTAGATCTAAATGGATTGGAAGGGCTTAATGAGATGGTAACAATGATCAGTTCCACTGATTTATAATTTATCAATAGCAAATTTAAATTATGATCAGTTTTCATTAAAAATATAATCTTGAGGAAAAATAAACATTACTATCAGCTATAAATGTGTAACAAGAAACAACAACAAGCATTTTCAAACTGTAAGATTTCCTCTTAATTCCTTTTTAAAATTTATATTTGGTATAGGAAATTAACTAAAATTGGTAGGCTAATTTTAGATCCTTATGACCTATTTTTATCCTAAGTAATTTTTTTAAATTAAGTTATAATGGTATATACTGAAACATACTCCAATTTTAAACTACCTAAGATTGTTTTTATTGCGATGGAATAAAAAAGCCCTTACAATGATCATCTACTGATCATTTTAAGATTCCCGAAGGAAAGGCATTATTTTGGTTGCCATAAAATTCAGACTTAATTTTAAAAGTGTAAAACAAAAATACATAATTCTACACTTAAGGCTGAAATCTACTTTTAAAATTATACAGTGGCTTTTACATAGTCATTAAATAGTTACTAATGCAGTTTTTTTAAACACTCAATTGTCCAATCAAATTAAATTAAGAGTGGCTTTAAATTGGAAATAATAAGGAAAATGGCTTGCATATCAACTCTGCATAAGAAAGCATAGGTTTGTCCTATCAATCATTTCTTACCAATACAGCTATTTGTTTGTAAGTGAAGCACCAAACATTTAAAAAGTTATTTTTAAATTAGTTGGAACATAATTTACATTTAAAAGAATTCTTTCTGAGACTTACATATCAGAAGCAAGTGTTTAGCTTGCAACACACTTGCTAAGGATTTTAAAGCAGTAAGTCCAGTATTAAAAGGCTCAAGGCAGACTGTCCTCAGATTAGTCACGTGGTCATATGGTTTCTAATACTGGAAAATGAAACAGCCTATGCTTTTAGAGAAATGGACACTCAGTAAGTAAATGATTTTATCAACAAGAACCTGAAGCTAGCATTGGAAAGGTAGCACTTGATTTTCTAACATCACTTGGATGTTTAAGTTGATTTAGCTAATATGCAGATATCTGGATTATAAAAACAATAGCAAATCATCTACCAGGAACATGCAAGGCACATAAAGATTTTTTTCATTGAGGTTTTAACTATAAAATAATTTTAATATGTTTCACAAGGTCTAATGACATTTGAGCTTTCTTTCCTTCAAACTGAATATCTTTTGAAATTATACTCTATTGTACAAATATACCAATAAAATATTTTAAAATTAAGTGGATGTACTGAATATGCAGTTTAATATCTAAAACAACTGAAATATGTTTGGAAATCATTCACTATTTTTTTCAGCTCAAAATCTGACTTAAGAGAGATGAACATGAATATTTTAAAATAGGGGGCAGAATATATATTTAAATATAATTTTTAACATCTTCCTGATTAAAAAAACATTGAAGTACTAATTGAAAATTGAAGTGGTGATATGAAAAATTTTAAATCCATATACATTTCCCTGAATGTAAATATAGATTATGCATCTTCTTTTCAACAAAATTTTTACTATTTTCTTTTTTTTGCTAATATCACTTTAGTAATACCAGTTTCCAAAACATATCTTCAGTTAGTCTAGTGAATTGTTAAACTTATATTGAAACACACCTCCCAGCACCCCCATACTCAGTACCAATAATAATAAGGGAAGCAGGGAAACACTTACCTAATTTTATTATGTTAAAATAATATTCAGGTGCATATTCTGAACCAACTTAGATGACAGTTGTAGCCCTATTCTGTTTATGTTTATCATGCCAGTAACATTCAAACCCTACATCTTCACCTTTGCTTCAAATATTAAATCCATTAATGTAATAGAAAAATCTATTATAAATTCATTCACATCATTTTATCATCTCAAGAAGAGTCAGAAAGGGGCACATGAAAATGGGAAATATTTTATAATAGTTAATTTAGGGTAAACATCTTTCATAAAGAATAGCAGGAAATTAAGTTATATCTAGGATGGGAAGGGTCAGAGAGAATTACCTTTTACATATTTTATAAAGTATTGATACTAAAAGTAAGTTTCAATCCAGTGTACATTAGACAAGAACAAAGAATTACTGTAGTTTCAAAGTGCACGTGTATATTATTACTTCATTAATAAGATTTTTGTCTTAAATTCTGTCAGGTTAATTTCTGGGCTTCCAAACAAAATTCCAAAAGTAGGTACAAAATCAACACATTCATAATTGAGATAGCTTCACATTTTTATAGTGTCCCTCTTTATGTAAGATTTAACTAAAAATATTAAAATTTTATGTGTTGAAAATCAATCATCTCTTTTACTAATTCTATTTACATATAAAATAAATACGTTACAGCTCTTACTATTTGAATATCATATTGAAATCCCTATTGCAATTTGAGAGACAAATGATATTTTTCCTTAAAAAATATATGTACATATACCCAACAGGATTGATATGAAAACAATTTAACTTGAATGATGTAATTATGTAATGGAATGTAAAAAATTATAGCAATTAAGGTGCCATGACATGCTGTAATGAATGAAGTTACACTGGTTGATGACACTATATCTCCTACTCATTAATTATTTGGAAAGAGTGCATTATTTTTACATAGCATGAAGAAATAAGTCATAAATTACCACTAAAAATTACATCTGTACATTTTCATTTAGCATTTGTGATATTTCTTCCCACATCCATGAATTACAGAAAAAATAAAAACAATATCAATAGCATTTTGAGTTGCTAGAAAAGCTCACAACAATATGTAATTTTTTTATAATAAGTACCTAGTAATTTTCAGGGCAAGAAACTGAGCATTTCTAGGAAAATGAGTTACAAAACAAATAGATTTACATGTCTTTGAGGCAAATCTGCACCTGTGGTAATTGCTACTGTGTCCTGTTTAGGTGCTAAATGACTGGAAATATTTTTTAACCTACCTTATTTGCAAATTTAAAGATATACATTTCTTAAGGGTACCTAATTGAGGTGATTCTTTCACTTTATTAGAAAACAACATACTGCTAACATGTTGTTCAAATATTTTATATTGGATTCTTTTAAAAGTCAAAACTGAAAAGCCACGCTTTTTTTTCCCTAAAAAATCTTAGAAGGAAAAAGTAAATTTAATATGACAGTCAAAAAGAATCAAGTGATACAAATTCCTTTTCTGTGTTCTATTTTCTTCTGTTTTCTTTTCTTTAAGACAACTTTCTCCCTAAAATAAATTAGAATTTAAAAAGTGTAACAAAGCTAGAATTAAAGGGAGAACATTTCAAATTTCACTTGCTACAGGTCTAGTGGTGTGGTTATGTACATCTGTTCGTTCCTTATATCAAACCATAAAAACATAAAGTTACTGAAAAAAGAAGCTAAAAAATTAACTTCTCCGTGGTTCAGATAAAACGTGGCCACTGTTGACATGCGATTTGTATGTTTCCTTCCTTTTCCCCCTGAATGACTTCCTCCACAAAACCCACCAGCCAATACAAGACTATACATGAAAACATCCATCTGAAAGAACTTTCACACCAATGAAGCTATAGCAAAAGAACAACTTTATCGAGGTAAAATGTTACTAATTTAGGTGTTATGCTTACCATCTAAAAAATATTGATTTATTTTTCTACATTTTTCAAGACAACTGCCATTTTTCAGCAGAGTACTCTCTATTGTACAGAGACATATAGGGGAGAAAACCCTACTTTTCAGATTATAAAGACATTTGTTAGTTGATAAAGACCCTTCCTTTGGAAAGTCTGAAGGGATGATTTTTCTGGGGGCTATAGAAAAACAGAAGCACAATTTTGTTTTGAGAATTAACACAGAAAGAACAAGGTGGGAAGATGGCCTCTTACAAACAATTCACAGTACAATGTAACTATGGGAGAAGTAGCTGTCTAGAGACATACAAAATATGGAAGAATAAATGCATCACTTGGTAGCAACTGCTTGGTTCTCTTTATCTTGTTGGTTCTTAAAAATCATCTCAAAGAATTTCTTTCTTACAGTTAAAGTATGCGCACATACACACACACACACACACACACAGAGGAAAGAAAAAAATAAATAGGAAGAAAAATAGCCATTCACAGTGTCATTCTTGTCCTATTAGTTTTTCCATGCTAATTAACTAGTGGGAAATGTATTAGACATAATAGCAAGTGTCAAAGATGACACTATACCCCTGTTCCAAATCTTTCAAAGAAAAAAAAAATCTCTTAAAAGACTATGCTTCTCATCAGTTTCTGTGTGTGTGTGTGTGTGTGTATGTGTGTGTGTGTAAAAACAGAATTACATATTCCATAAAGGATTCATTAAAAAAAAAGGTATCATTTGTTGGTAGCAAGTATAATAATTTAACAAACATTCATCTTCAAAACTTATCATTCTTGAGTTTCTTAATATTACTCTCTATATAGTATAATTTATTAAAATTAGTATCTGTGATTTTCAGAACTAGATACTGTGGAACTTCTAATTTGAAACAAATTATAACAGGGTGACCATAGTCCTCAAAAGCTCATTGGCCAGGAAATTTATTGAGGGGACACACTTGCAGTGACTATACAGACAGGTACTTTTCCACCCCTAGAAAGTCTTGAATTTAATTTGGTGATGGAGGCAAGGAGAGACAAAGAGGAAAATAATTTATCCATAGGATGTAAAAAATAAAAATAGACTATCAAACTTCAGCTCTTGCAATTATATTTACTTTTTCCCTAACAATAAAAAAACTGTCAAAAAATAATTTGGAATGAGAGATCAAAACTTCTAAAAGAACTCAATCACAATTGTCTTTAAAAGAAAAAGATGCCAAAAAGCATCAGATTATGAAGATTACCAAAATAAGCACTTTAATTTAAAATTTTTTGTATTACTTGATTTTTTCAAATCTTGTATTTATGTAAATGTCTAGCATAATTATAAAATTGAGAGGTTGAATATACGTTTATTTTTTCTTATAGTATTTGAGGTTCTGATTCTTCAGACTTTACATATAATTGCAGTCAAAATTTCCACTGCCTCAATTATCTATATACAATATTCACCATAAGCTGGAAAAAAAGTCACCAATGCAACTTACTTTCAATTGGTTTGGTTCTACTAATACAAAAGAAGAATTTTTTCTGTGTTAGTGACTCCATCTCTATTTTGTAGCCATGAACATCATTGGAACCATTACAAATAAAGAGAGAAATTACTTTGTAATACATTTACCAAGTAACAATTGTGAAAAAACATGTTATTAATGTAGAAGTAACTCCATCTCCTATGGAAATATAGTTTGCAAGTGCATTAAGTTTTCATCAATGGTGACTTTTAGGTCCATAACTGAAGTTTTTGCTAATATAATCACTTTCATATGTATGAAAGGAATAATAGAAAAACAGCATTATTTCAAACCAAACTTTAAATTTTCAGAAAATTGCTAAATGGATAGAGGACTAACAGATAGGCTTTCCTGAAATTTACTTAAGTAAAAAAACATCCAAAAATTTAAAGGAAAATATATCTAAAATCATGTTATGGAAAGGTAAAACTGAAATGGTTTTCCAGTAAGAGGTGGGCAAGTTGGTGGCAAAGGCACACCAAAACTGGCATTTCATTTCAATGTGACAACAGTCTTTTTGACAGCATATTAGTTTAACATTGAACATCCCACCAAAAGTTATCCATTTCCAAGGGCATAATAAGTCATTGTTGCCCTTCTCTGTACATTAAATGTCACCCATCATTGTGACAAGTGTATGAAAGCTATTGCACACTAGTCAGGAGCCTAGATCAGAGCTGTTGATGCAAGCACTTTGGACATGGCTTTCTAAACTCAGTTAAACCATCAAAAAGACTATGTTTGGAACATCTTTACCTCTGAGCACCAGGAAAAATACAGAATATTTTTACAAGTTTAAGAACTCTCAGTATTGCAATAGCCTTCTCATCTTGTGACCCCAGACCATGTTAGTGCCAAAATATGTGTCAAGAAAGTCCTGGTGGTCACTATGTTTATAAACCGTTAAACAGATTCTAGGGAGACCAACTCCTGCTGTCTAATCCAGTAATAGATGGTATTCTAATATTCCAATAATCATGCAAAGTAATTCAACCCCCAAACACGTAAGAAACTCCTATATTCTTTTTAACATAGAAAAACTAATGTTATGTACGTAACACATACTGAATATCCTTGGATTTGGTATCTTTCCTAAGTAGGCCAGGTTAGCCAATATTGTTTGCTTTCTTTTACTCTTTTTCCTACATTTGATCATATTCACTTGTTCATTTAAATAACCTAAGAAATTTCTCTGTAATAAAATTCTTACTTAAAAAATGGTATAGTATTACTTTTCTTCCCCAGTTTATTTGTATTTAATTTTAAAATGTCAATCTCAGAATAAAATATGCAATATTATTATAAGCTTAGTGAATTATTATTACAGTTCCATCAATCCTGTTGGAGGAAAATGTATAGAGCATTAGTCTTTTCTTTTAAGTTTGGTCTTTGGTGATTCACCTCTATACCGAATTATTAAGAACTCTAGACCAAGAATTACATGCTGAATATCAAAACAATTCTGGTCTTAAAGACACCTATTGTTAAAAGAAAAAAAATCTAACATTATGGGGCATTTAAATTGGCTCATTTTATAAATATACCTACTGGGTCAGTATTATCAGTTGTTTAGTAAAGAAAATATTTGAAGCAAGGTGAAAAATAACCTCTCATTCTGAGTATAAAGGGTGGATTTCCTAACCAGACTCTTTATATGACTAACTGCTGTCTCTATACTAATATACCTAGGTCAGAGGAAAATAGAAAGAGAGAGGAAAAAGGTTTAGGGACAAACATGATTAAGTACAAGTTTGTCATGTATAAGATTTCTTCCTAATCCTCTGTCAGGCAAGAGCTATGGTTAGGATATCCAGGGTAAGGCCATTCCATGAGGAACGCTGTGCCTCAGGTTTATCTCTACTGTGAAAAGAGTTCTCAGCTAATTCATATTAGCATGCTGGTTATGTCATTATGCTATAAACGATAAGGCAACTCTTTGCAATAGACCATAGATTATGAAACCATCCCAAGAAAATCTTTCTTAATAGTGGTTTAAAAGATTTAGAGCATTTGTAAGTATTTTTAGATAATCTTTTTCTCATACAATAAGGGTGAAGGGAAATTTTTAATAGGTATCACAATAACAATCCGCTTTTAATTTAATTTTAGAAAACAAATTCTAAGAATTATAATCAGTACTTAATTTATTATAAAAGCTTGGTGTTGACATAGTATTATTATAGAACTTTGTTTCTGTGATTTTTAGGAGAATGAAACACATATCTGAGATTTTTTCAAATATAATTTGTCTTTCTCTGTAATCAAGAGACAAAAATATACATAAAGAAAATGCCATATTTATATGGTAACGTTAGTATAATAATGTTAATGACTTCATTAGTGATCTCTACACGACATGAGACACAGTGTCCATTCATAGTTAAAATCAACATTCTATATTTATTTTGTATTGATAATGAATATTATAATACCGTTTACATTAGAAAGGTAATTAAGTTCTGCAGTGAAACCTGGACATTTTGTCTGGTTTGCACATTATGAATTTTCATTGGAACAGGATTTCAATACCATATCAGACTGAATTATTTTTTACTGGAAGTATAATGGATTTTAATTATATAAATTTATTTGGCTTTGGAAGCTCAGTTAAGAATTTAATTGGACTCTATTCAAAAGATTTTCTTTTAATCTGACTTCTTAGTATGTTGTTTTTAAATGTAACAAGTATGTTGTTTTTAAATGTAACAAGTATTTATATATTATTTTAATATAGAGTATTTAACAAAATATATCAGGGATAATCTGCAAAGAATTTATTTTTGTATTACGAATTGATTTGTATATTTTGTTTATTTACCAAGATACCTAATATTATTTGTTAGTTAATATAGGATACCTGACATTGTTTATTATTTAATAAAATATGTGTTAATTTAGCTATAAATGAAGATATTATACTTAATTTGTGAAACTGTATGAGTCTTTTCATTGAATAGGATGCTGAAACAGGATCATTTTCAATTCATTCACTTAATAACTAACAACAAAATATAACAGAAATATTCAAAAATTAAATGACACTTAAAAATAGAACACCATCTAATGCTACATTCTCAAAAAGAATGGTATAGATGTATTTATTCTGTGTAAAATTAGCACAAGGTACCATAATTATACAGATATTATATCATTATTTTATTTGATAGTTATCAAAGTGAGAGTTTAAAAAATATTTTGAAAATTGGATCAGTGCATAGCTGTTTTACATACCTCTATTTGCAAATGTAATTTTAAACTGAAGAAGAATTCAGATGTTTCAGTATTTGCCTTTGAATATAATCTCAGAAGAACTGGGCTCAGAAAATTAGGAATATCTGAAATTCGTAATACAAGTTTGAGGTAACTCAATAGTCTCTACTTAAGGTCCCCCGGAAACTACGTTAGACTTAATTCAGCTTGACTGATGCCTGCACAGTTGTCTCAGAATGGTATCAAGACATTTGTTCCTAGGCTTTGATTTTATTCTTCCTGAGAACTTGTTAATTTGATTAAGAAGGGACAAGTGTATCTGCAGACAGCATGAAAGGCTTTTTCTGTACTTTGGAGTATTTATTTTTCTGTTTGCCTCCTGGGCAGGCTGTAGAGTTCTCCAACCATTGAATTATTCAAACTGTAATCTTTGAACTTTTTTCTCTGACTACATATAAAGCAGGATAGTTTACACTTGTCGCTATAAAATATTTGTGATTGATGCAAAAATGCTCAAAAATGAGAAGGTTCTTTTGTCTACAGATGACATAAAAAAAATCTAGAGCTAAAGGCTTAGGAACTTTATACTCCAAATTCTCAGTTTCTGGGGGAGAATTCTAAACTTCAAATACATTTTAACATGATCTACCATACAGCTACAAAAGCTATATGTTCATATGGTTCCAATACAAATTTTCAGCCAAATGCAAATGATAATTATCTGAAGGATTCGTGTGTTAGTACTAAACCAATTGGGGGAGTATATTATAAATTTGCATAACATTTATATATACATATCAAAAATATCTGTGTATAACTATAAAAATATGCATATATCAAAAAATTTTATGCTTAGAAGTGATTCTCTTTTTTAATTGAATGAATTGTTTTTTATTGTTAGGAAAAAATATATAACTTCATTGAGAAAAGAATAAGTTTAAAAAAGGATGAATATCCTTAGTGATAAATTTATCAGAAGAAGCTATATAATACAATTGAAAAATTAACCTTCCTATTTAATATTTAATTGTGATGATAGAGCAAAAATATATTTATAGCTATACATTATAAGTATTTTGTAGAAAAATGAGAAATTCTATATGGAAAACAATGATAGTCCTTTTATATGTAAAATGTTCATTTTTAATTAGCCTTCACTGATTAATAAAAGCCTCCTTTTAAATCTTACCACTTTGGTCTTTCTTATGACTGATTTATCAATTCAAATAAGTGAATTATACTATTTTACTGTCTCACTCAAGAGCAAAATGAGGAAATGATTTTTATGGCATAGTGATTTGGACTGCTTTTAGATTCTAATTAAAGAGTAAACTCTTCTGCAGTTATAGCTTACTGATACAACCAGCATGCTTCTGCCCAAAAAGGCAGTACAGTAGATTTTAATAAGGTAGGTGACTCTTAGAAGTTCATTATTTCAGCACCCCAAGGGAAATAAAGAAGAAGAAAAGTAAAAGTATTGTGACTTTTGACAATTATTAGTTAGAAAAAGGAGGTAACAATTGCCAAAAAAATCACAAAAGTGAGCATGTTACCTGGCTATGACAAAGAGCACACAACTGACACCCAAGTAAGCCAGCAGAATATACATCCAGATATCAGGGGAGAGAGGATTCAGGAAGGAGAAGACGCCTGGGTTTGTACCATTGGGCTTGCGGTACAAAATACTTATTCCAAGTGTCATAAAGGGCTTGGAAAAGTCGATGACCTTCTCTCGAACGTAGGTAATAGCCAGTGGGGCAACTGCAAGGTCAGCTTTCTGTGGAGAGAAACAGAAAAAAACGGGGGGAAATTGGTTCTAAGTCTCAAAAAAGAAGTCAACATCCAAATTAAGCAAAACAAATATTTCACACTTGAGAATTGTCTGAGTAACTATTATGTTAACATTTAAAGCATTCTTGACCCTGAATTGAAGCATCTGATTTTTCTGCTACTGATTTCTATGCCCTCCTAGATTTGCAAACAGCATTTATTATAAGTAGCTAAAGAAAGAAAAAAAAGCTGTATGGAATGAGAAAACTGAAGAAACACTGTACCATTAGGACCGAATTATTATGCTGTGGAACCTTCTTGTCATTATTTTTAATCCAAAAAAAATACATTTAATATGTTATGACTGTCTAAACACCTTGATCAAATTTTAAATAGTAATAAGCATAATATCTACCTCAAATTATTTAGCCGATAATCAAGAAATATGTTTTTCTTGTTTTAAAACTGTAGAGTATAGTTAAAAGGTTTTAGTCTTTAAATAGTTAACATTTTGAAAAATCATCTTTTAATGTGATTGTGTTTACTGCCCCTGAGTTTTGTTTCTATCCCTCTAATTTGTTTTATATTATTCAATGAAAATCCTTGCAGCCTTGCCTAAATCGCATTAGGAAATGAGTTTTTCAATTTTCACAAAGTTGCTAATTTTCCACGGTAGCTTAAATATGTTAAATTACTAATGCTTTTCACTCATCATGTTATAACCATCTGTCAGGGATGAACTTAAGCTGTAATATTTTGCAGGAAATAATTATAATATTTTAAATAATAAAGGCATCTATTCTCATATATGACAGGAAGCTGTATCTCTACTTCTTTTATTTTCATAAACATACTGGGCTTTTCGAGAATAAATAAGAAATGCTGCTTGTAGAGAGCTACAGAAAGATAGACAAAATAATTAAATTGGGTCTTGTTTTCTTACTTCTAGGATTGTTAGAGAACTTAAAAAAGAAACTTCACTAAAAGGTTACATTTGTTTACAATATTATTCTCGATATGTATTTGAGTACATTTGTGTGCTGGGTCTGTGGGGGAAGGAGGGAGCACTCAGATGCATAAATAGAGTACCTCTGAGCAGCAGTGAAGAGAGAGAGACATTTCTCTAAATACTAGGAAGGAAAAAACAGGTATTAAGGGTCTCGGAGAAGATATCATCATATTACATATTCATAAATCTAAGAAAATATCAATTTAGCAATAATATTTGGTAATGTTCTTTAAGCATCTGCTATGCAACAGGCACTGTGATAAGAACTTTACATGAGTTGTCACATTTAATCCTTACACTATCCTACTATTATCCCCATTTTAAGATAAGGAAACTGAATCCATGAGAAGTCAAAAACTTGTTCATGGTCACAGAACGAACTGAGCATTGGAACCAGGACCTAAACCCCAGGCTATTGGAGTCTATACCAAAACTAAGCATGAGATGCATCTCAGAAACCAGAAATTGGGAATCATGGAGACATTCATTTGTTCACTTATTAAGGAATCTGTAGAGATGGAAAGGGGAATATATAGAAGCAAGGACAGTGATTAATAGATTACAGTCACTGAGAATTTAAAGGGTCAAGTGCAGAGTTTAGGAAGATGGAATACTTTCCACAAGGAAGAGACAGCATTTCCTCTAAGACAGAAGGGAAGGAAGTACAGACGGTTTGAAAAAGTAAAGAAGTTTGTTAGGGAAAGAAAGTGATCATTTAAGAAACAGATTCTAGGTAAAAAAAAAATGTGCACAACATGAAATGGTGACTTGCTTCTGTTCAGGGAGCTGAATATACAGTACAGTTTATCTATGTACCACTTCACCGTGCACCCTCCCTCACCCTATGCACACGAAAGGCAAAATTTTATCACATGTAGAGCATATAAGTGAACATTCTTTAAGGAGTTAAAATACATTTAAATTCATAATAGATATTAACAAAAGTTAGGAAACAATTCACATAACATATATTAAGACAAAACTACTAAATTATTCCAAAAATAGTAAGTTGTTCCACAGGCATGAATTAATATCATTGACTAGACATAAATCAAACTTCAAAATTTACTTAGCATTGCCTAAAATAAATTTTCTATCTTGAATATAAAGTGAAAAAAAAGACAAAACATTCTGCAGTAAAATTCTTTCAATTATAAAAGAAATTAGTCATTTGAAACAGAAGATATAAACAGACACAATTAGACATTTAATTTAAACAAATAAATGTATCCACAGCCTGCAGTACATTCCTATAATGAAATATTACTCAGCAATAAAAAGAAATGAGCTATCAAGACATGAAAAGACATGAAGGACCTTAAATGCATATATTGCTAAATGCAAAATGGCAATCTGAATAGACTACATCTGGTATGGTTCCAATTATATGACATTTTGGAAAAGACAAAACTACACAGGCAATAAAAAGATCCATGGTTGACAGGGGCTCAGGGGAGCAGAGTGACAAATAGGTGGAACCAGAACATGTTTAAGATAGTGGAATTATTCTGTAAGAAATCATAATGGTGGGTACATGATACTGTGCATTTATCAAAAACTATAAAACTGTACAACACAAACAGTAAACACTGATGCAAACCATAGCCTTTAGCTAATGTCTCAATGATTGTTCAATTGTAATGAATGTACTACACTAAAGGAAGCTGTTAATAATAATGAAAACCAGGGTAGAATGGGAGAAGGTATGGAAACTCAACTTTCTGCACAATTTTTCTATAAATCTAAAACTACTCTAAAAAATCTATTTTTAAAAATAACATTGTTTTAACCATATCCTCAGTTAGTAGTATTTAATGTTGTGTTGATTAAATTAATTAGAGTGTAGTTGCTATGATAATGTATCCATCCCTGGAAATTTCACAAAGATGCCTGGGAAGCAGCTATCTTGTTAATAAGTTTTAATTTAATATTCTATCATTCTATGTGAAAGTTTTCCAAATTGTTTTACTGTCATAATAATCAAATATCCCTAGGTCATTGGACAAAACCTGACACCAAGGAACTACTTGGTAAATGTTTGCTAAATGAAGTTTCAACTTACTAAAATATAGTTTAACTTACTAAAATTTTCAACAAAAATTACCCAGAGAATTTCAAAATTAACTTTTTTCTGATCTTACTCTAGAAATAAGATTTATTTGTACATTAATGTAATTTCTAGTGAACTAACCCATCTAAAGGAAAACAGAATAATTCTTTTTATGGAGTTCTATAGTTAATAGCAATCATTTGATTAAAGTTTCATAGAACAATGGTAACATTTATTGGTCTAATTTCCAATTACCTAATAGAAAAATTAGATAACAAAGCCTATCTTCATGAATGTTATAATGACTCTTAATTTGATCATGTTGAGAAAACCTTCTATACAAAGTCCTAGTAATGAAAGAACATAATGATATTATCTTATAATACATGCTCTGGTCAGTGAAACATCTTATGCATACTTCTGAAAGTTTTTATAATTAAACAATGAAAAACCAGTTCTAAACATTTTCCATTTCACAATATATTGAAATGCTTAGGACAGTGGGTAAAATACAGTGGTAAGTGTGCTTAAATAAATTGGATATGTTTTAATTGATTTAGCTAAGACATTTAAGCTAGTTAATTATATTATTTTTAACATAACTTATAAGTGATCTCACACTTTACTAAACTCTTCACAAGGCATAATGTGAACACATGCTTCTGCCTCGGAATGCACTTTTAGGGAAACATAGTTCACTTTCTGTACATGTGGTATGCCACTTCCACCACCATCCACCTGGTCATGCGGCCTGGACCCTTACAGTGGCCTCCTAGTTGGTCTGCTGCTTTCATTGTTGCCCAACTAGAGTTATTCTTCATCCAAGACAAGCTCTTTTTAAAACACATACCAGAGTATGTAAAGAATTCTCCAGTGACTTGTAGCAGACATAGAATACAACCTAATCTTTGTCTACAAAGCACTGTAAGAGATGGCCCCTAATTATGTAATCAGTTTCAGTTCCTTATCACTCTTCTGGTCTTAGTGGGTTCACTCTTGTTCCAATAACTCTGGTTGCCTTGTTAATCTTTAAATGTGCATACATTTCTGTCTCAAAGCCTTTATACTTGCTATTCCTTTTCCCTGTTAAGCTTGTTCCTTATATATCACCTGGCTTATTCACTCTCTTTAATGTTTTGGTGTATCTTTTCTATTATTAGTCACTCAAAGGGATCTTAATTAGCCACTTAACCTATCACTCTTTAGCTCCTTACCATGTTCATTTTCTTTATAAAACTTAGCATGACCTGAAATTATGTCATTCATTGTTGACCTCCTTCTGATAGAATGTATATGTTTCGAGTCCACTTCTGCATCTCCAGTGCTTAGTATAGTGTCTGGGACAGAGTAGTCATTAAATATTTTTAAATGATCGAATGAATGCATAAAACAATTCTTTCCCCAGCAATTCCCTAAATGTCTTTAAAGAAAAAAAATATTCCTGAGGTTTGTCTTCTTACAACAGTGAGATTTTTCATGTGCAGGATTTCTATTTTTATATAACTAAAATAACAATTAAAATCTGGTAAAATATTTCTTATTTAATATTTCTGTGATAAGTTGGCTTCACTTATTATAATAAACAAGAAGTCACTTCATATCATTATGTTAGTTAGTACTCACTAGTTGTGTTTTAGGAAAAAAGTAATGAGTTTTAAGTTAAATCTTTCATAAATGTGAAAACCTAGCTTCAAACTTCTATAAATTATATACATTATTTACAGTATACAGCATAATATCTATTTATAGGTTCAAAAAACATAACCTTATATTTTATAAATATGCCTTCAGTTGCTTTTCACCAAACCTAGTAGTAACCACATAGTACATAGTGTGCAGTGGGCAACTGAGTTATAAAATGAGGAGATTTCTTTTATACAATAAGAGCCTGAACAGAGAGGATTAAGAAAGACTTTAATGCAGATAGTAGTATTAAACACAAGTAATAGCTGTTACTTTATTAATGCTTAAGTAAGCCTGCTGGTAATTTCATATGATATTGACTAAATCTAACAATCTTGAAATTAATGACAAATTGAAAAATGAGCTTCTCAACTGGTAATTCTTCCGAAGAGCCGTGGGTCCAAAACAGTTCTAGAGTGTGATGGGTTTTTTGCAGGGGGTGCATGGGTTGAAGGGAGACTTAATTGTTTTTGCTTTGTGTTGTAGTATTCCCATGCTGTTCTGATTTTGTTGTGAACTCTCAATTGGATGGCTTATAAATATTAGTACTTCTGTGTTACAATTGTTACAATATCTTCCTTTCAGTTCAGTATTTCCACAGGATTCATTTGTGGTTTTGTTTGTTTTAGAGAGAGACAATGTGAGCAAAGGAGAGGGGCAGAAGGAAAGAGACAGTCCCAAGCCGGCTCAGCACAGAGTATAATGCAGGGCTCAATCCCATGGCCCTGGGGTCATAACCTGAGCCAAAATCAAGAGTCGGATGCTCAAGTGACTGAGCCACCCAGGCGCCACTCATTTGTTTTTTAACGTAGTAGTTGAGTTAGTTTAGCTCCCTTGAAAAAATTGGTACAGAAAAATTCAGGAGTGTTTTCCACATTGATAATTTCAAGAAAACTATATGTTGGGACGCCTGGGTGGCTCAGTCAGTTGAGCATCCGACTTCTGCTCAGGTCATGATCTCACGGTTCGTGGGTGCAAGCCCGGCATCGGGCTCTGTGCTGACTGCTAGCTCAGGGCCTGGAGCCTGCTTCGGATTCTGTGTCTCCCTCTCTCTCTGACTCTCCCCTGCTCATGCTGCCTCTCTCTCTTAAAAATAAATAAAAACATTTAAAAACTAAAAAAAGAACACTAAATATCTGTTAATCTGAAATCATTCATATCAATAATTCAACGTGGAATCTAGTATATCGGTTACTCATGAGCAAAGAACTGAACGATAGTGTCTCCAATATTTTTTTTTCTGGATTCAGAATATATAGATTTCCTGATTTTAAAGTAACTAATATATTGGGGCACTTGGATGGCTCAGTTGGTTGAGCATCCGACTTTGGCTCAGGTCATGATCTCACAATTTGTGGGCTCTGTGTTAGCCTGTAGCCTGGAGCCTACTTCAGATTCTGTGTCTCCCTCTCTTTCTGCCCCTCCCCTGCTAACGCTCTTGTCTCTCTCTTTTTCTCTCTCCCAAAAATAATATTAAAAAATTTTAATAATAAAATAACTAATATCCTTTAAAATTGTAAGTGAAAACATTTTCTTCTGCAAAGACAATCACCCAAATATGAAAAATATTATATCATATTTTATAATTGTTAGTTACATATTTAAACAAAAAAAACAATGAAAAATCCACATTACTCAAACTTAATGTAATTATATATTCATCAAGCAAATAAGAATCTTTTGAAAAGAGAGACATGATGCATGTCTTCTTTAAAATAAATTTATATGAAAAGTTTCAAAATAGAAAATGAAGCAACTCAAAATAGTATTTAAAATCTCAGGGTATATCTTTCACCTATAAAACATTCACACAATTTCCTGTTACTGATTGAAGCTATTATTTCACCTATATATTTTCTGCTAAACCTTTTTTCATTTCCCAGTTTACATCATGTGGGATCACAACGAGTGGACCAAGAAACAAGTACTAGCACTAAGATGGATGACTATGAACTCTAGGAAACCTACTTAATCAAATTGTGAACTTGTAATTCTGCTTTCTAAACTGTTCTTCAGTATAAGAGATTAAGCACATTGAATTCCCGGGACCTATTTTAAAATAATAAGTAAATTATAATAGCTATAAATAATGATATAAAATGTTTTATTATGATGTTTAAAACTGGATATTAATTACTTCCAAGTAATTTGATAATTAATTTAGAATCAATTTATTTAGAATCTTTGCCACAATAACAAGTGTTCCTTAACAAAATATTACCAAGACCCACGAAGCATGAGCCCTGGACAAAGTATAGAATACAAAGATACTTAGGACAGTCTTATTTCTCAGGTGTTCAATGTGGCATAGGGAAGATTAACAACGGAAACAAATAATTGGAAAAGGCTAATAAGTATCTCAGCTGAAGTGTGTATAAGTAAATTGCGGTATATACAGTTGTGCTATAATTTTACTGGCTTGGCCACCTGTTGCTCTAATGGATTAATGCAAAATGACATTCACCATTAGAATTTACATTAATCTGCAAAACCTTGAGTTGAAATGGGACTTATACATAAACACTCTGTCATTAGTATTTTAAGAAGCACAATGGGTTTAATAAGGAAAAGTGACAGTATTATAATTCATCGTATAGCTTCTGATTATCTATTCTTTATTACTAGGTTAAAAAAACGATGCTGAAGAGCTTAAAAATTAAAGTGATCTTGAGAATAATCAATATGAGAGGAATAAGAAGGTTTTATGGTGAATAACACCTGCAAGCCACATAAGTAAATAGGGAGGCACTCCTAGATCAACCTCTTCTGCTCCCTTTTCCAGTAAAAATGCAAATAACACTAATTTTCCTATATAGTCTTATTACTCTTAACTAAAGGCATTTGTTACACTCATTTTAATGCCATACAGAATAGATCTACAGTATATCTTCCAACAGAACATGATTTTTAACTCTTTGCTCCATAGAACATACTTTGCTTTATAAATAGATTCACATCATATGCTGAATTACTACACAAACCTACCTTTGAATGGATCAAATTAATTTATTCAATGGATCAAATATAAATTAACTCAAATCCCTACATTCAAAATCTGTATCATATGCTAATACCTAGAACGTATTGGAATTTGTTAAATAGGTAAACTGATAACATACACGGGAGGAAAGAACTTTGTGTAACAAAAATATTTATATTAGTATAACGGCTAGCCAATATTGGTGTTGCATGTAGATTACAATTATTCTCTAGCAAAAACATACTTTGTAACATGTCTTTATTGGCTCCCATGACAAATAAAATTCCTTGAATCTGTACTATTTAATAATTTTTATTAAGGTTTAACTAAATGATGTGTTCAATATCTGTAAAAGTTTCTGAGGCACGAGGTATTATGAGGTATTACGAGGTGTGAGTTCTGGCAGAGGAGACTGAGTTACAAAGGCTCAGGGGTGGAAACAAGACAGGGAAGCCAGAGGAGCCGTAACCTGCCTCTAACTGTCCCCACCTTCTCCTACTTTAATCATCCTGTTAATCCTCTCATGAAAATCCCACGGATTATAGAAACATTATATTAAAAAGATATTCCAACCATAAACGAAAGGTGTTAGATTTAGAAGAGAAAATTTGCATCATTGCACCTCTCATGTCACTCTCAGTGTGTTTTTCCACTAAAATAAAATACAATTTTGATTTTTCCTCTTATCTTTGTTCTATGTGATCCCTATGAATTATTTTGTTTAAGTTCAACTGCAAGAAAACTACTTGTGCCTTAGAATTTGTTAAAATAGAATACTAGCTATTGGGGTGCCTGGGTAGGCTCAGTCGGTTAAGCATCTGACTTTGACTCAGGTCATGATCTTATGGTTCATGGGTTCAAACCCATGTCGGGTCCTGTAATGACAGATCAGAGCCTGGAACCTACTTAGAATTCTGTGTTTCCTTTTCTCTCTCTGCCCCTCCCCTGCTCACGCTCTGCCTCTCTCTCTCAAATAAATAAATAAAAATTTTTAAAATAAAAAAATACTATACTACATATTAAAATATAATCAAATATTGATCCCATGAGGTGGTAACTCAGCATTATATAATAATAATAGAAGAAAAAAAGATTAACTACACTGTGCACAATATTTCCAAACTGGGACATGACTTTGTTCCTACAACCCCAATATGATCTCCTGCATGTACAAAAATCTCTCATTGATTAGTAAGAACAACTTCATGGCTTTTTGTAAATATCACTGAGAAACAGTATTTTCCTTTTAGAGTATTTGATTCTGAATAATTCAGTTATAATAACTGAACTTAGACCACTTCCACATGTTTATTGATAAAAAGTGAGGTCATTCCCATATTTGTTCATGATATTTTAACAATATATCATCAACATGTATTTAAAGATGCTTCGATAACTCACTGGTAAAACTGAATATAAAGGTTAAACAAAAAAAATTCCTTCAAAGTAGCAAACAAAAGTCTTTCCATCACTAGGTGCCTGCAGTTGCAATAGTGTTTGATAGTAGAGAACTGGATGCAAATAATAAGAAAACGGTCTCTAAGAAAAATATTAGATTTTGCATCTATTATTTTATCTAAACTACCCTGCCTTCCTTCTTTCCTTTCTCCTTTTTCTCTTTTCCTTCTTTTTCTTCTTCTAAAATCAGAGAATATATTTTTTATTTTTAAAGAGCATCTACAATAAAATTAATTGTCTATTAGTAGATGTAAAAGGATTTTAAGACAGAGATCATAAGCAAATAACTTTTTCTACTGATTAAAAGTGGACCACCAATTTGAGCTTGCCAGAGCCTTAAACATACACCTAAAACTTAACTCCAGAATGTCATGCCTCAAATATTTAAGAAATAATTCTAACTTCAGAAACAGGCTAATATACAAAGGCATTCCCTCAAGATCACCTATAATCTGGAAATGTAAGTATTCTGCATGCCTCAAAAGGGGATGGTTAATATATAAGGATATAACAATAAAGAATTACCATCCACTATTAAATAACATTTTATGATATCTCCAATGAAAGGGAATGTGAGTGAATACAGAAACACACAATATTACATATGACTTCAACTAAATAAAAACATGATAAGAAGGGGAACCTATAGTTGAATGACTCTTGTAATATATCAACCAATCACAAATAAAAGATAATTTTGAGATCCCAATTTAAATAAGTACATTGTAATGAATGAGTAAATAAGTATTATAAAACAATCAGAAGAGTGTAAATAAATAGTGATGTCATTAAATCATATTTTTCATGAGATAATGAGAGCATGTACATTAAAAAAATTAGTCCCTCTCTTTTAATGATAAGTACTATTTATACATGAACAATGAAATAAATATACAACATGATACGGAGTCTAGGAATTGCTACAAAATTACACAGGTGGCAAAAAAAAATTGGTGAGAGTTGAGAGGAAATGATATTGCTGAAGTGTTTGATAAGTTTTGAGGGCTGGTGATGGATATGTTGCCCCTCACTTTACTTTTCTATTTGCACATGTTTGATAAGTCCCATAATAACATTTTAAATGTATAAACTCAGTACTGGAAAGAAATCAAGCAAAATGTTAATAGTGTTTGTCACTAGTTGTAGAACTATGGTTGTTTTTTATATTCCTAAATTTTATAATTTTTATATAATGAAATGTTATATTATTGTAACAATTATAATAATTTTATATTATTTTCCTATTTCAGTAAATACATTTTTTAAAATTTTTAATGTTTTCTTTATTTTTGATACAGAGAGAGTCAGAGCATGAGAGGGGGAGGGGCAGAGAGAGAAGGAGACACAGAACCGGAAGCAGGCTCCAGGCTCTGAGCTGGCTGTCAGCATAGAGCCTGACGCGGGGCTCGAACCCACGAACGTGAGATCTGACCTGAGCTGAAGCCGGAGGCTTAACCGACTGAGCCACCCAGGTGCCCCAATAAATACTTTATACATTTGTGTATATATATATATACATACATATATACATATAACCTTTATAAATTTGTATATATATAAAACCTTCTCTAATCAAATACAATGACAATTGTAAGCAATAAGGCAAATCCATGTAGTGTTGTGGTCATTATGTTTAAGAATATAAAGATTGAGATATACATGCAAATAGTTTTATTTGACCTAAACTTACAGGTTGACTTCAGTAAAAATACAATTCTCTTCAGATTATGAACTATTAAAACATGATATGAGTAAATAAAGTACTGTTTTGCTTTAATCTAATTTCTGAGAAGCAGCTGATATATTTTGAATTTTGAGGTAAAGAAAAATAAGCTCCTCTTTCATTGGTAGTTTAACTTGAATGATTCAAATGGAACTTCTTATATCAAATATTTCATAACATGTTGGAGAAAATGCTACTATATTTCAAGGGTACTGATTCCTATCTTTTTCATATATTTATGTAGTGTTTCCATGTAGAATTTAGAGGGAGCAATAATCAATCAGATTATCTTTCTATAGATGTAAAAAAACTCCAAAGACTTGAAATAAATAATAAATTAAAAAGTAGCATATACCCATGATTTCAGAAGGTAATTACTATTTCCTCTCCAAAACTTCATACAAATATATCCCACAGTAAATTAAAATCAGCTTCTGTTATTTCAACTGTGAAATAATATAACAGGATCTATCAATCAGTATTTACTGCAAGACTAGGCAGAATAGGGATGCAAAGACAGTTAGACATGATCCCTCCCAGAGCTTATATAAGATTCCTTGAAGCAAGAAATTTCCAGAGGAACTATAAGAACACAATGAATTGCATGAGGAAGAGATCAATGGAGCGGTTAGAAGATTCATGGGATTTATGAGACTTACACTATGAATGAGAAAGTCCAATATAGCAGTTAATAAGCTTTGATTACGAATTCATTAGCAATCCACACCTTCCAATCAAGAGCCACAATTTGTTCCCATAGTTGGTGGGCCAAGAAAGGGGTATATTTAATCTGGCAGTCTTTAGCTTTCCAAAGGGCAAAGTAAAACCCAAGCTCTTGGCAACAGCTCACATCATAGCTAGAGTTACAGCCAATGGCCTTGAGCTCTGCCCATGAATGAGAATGATCACATCCTGTTTTGATTCTGTGTAGGCAGCAATGGTGCTGGATAACCGCGGGAGCCCAGTGAATACCATCATGTTTCAACTTGTCACGGAACCAGGCCCAGGAATTTAGAAGAACCCCTATGAATCAAGGTCCCTATTGAGTCAGCCATTGTATTTTAAGCTATGGGATGAAGAATAAAATTGCCCCTAATGTGATTGCTACCTCTTTTCATTTAAATGCAAGATGTTACAGCTGCCTGGTTGGCTGAGTTCTTGAATATACTATTTTGATTTGATAACAGAAACTGTTGAGGCCTTTTCCATATTATTAGTTATAAAGTCCAAGTTGGCCTCCCTCAAAATACGATTATCAGGCTATGGAATCACAAGATTTCTGTGGATTTGGCATTCAATTTCAACATGAGTAGCAGACAGTTAATAGCTTTTTAAAAGGAGTATATGCAGAGGCTGTGTCTAAAAAGTGGTTAGTACATAATCTGAAGGTGAACTTTGGCCATAAGACAACAAAAGGCAAAATCATCACAGAGGGGGCCTAGACCCATGGGGTCCCAAAAGTACTAGAACTTTTCTACATTAACTGTTCATGATTTGCAGGACCTTCCTGGGAAAATTCTAGCAAATCCTTAGCTATTATCTTCTACAAATTTCTTCCTTGCACTATCTTCTTTTGGAACTCCTACCAGAGATATGATGGAGTTTATCACCCAATCCTCCAAACCTCTTAGTTATTTTTTCAGTTTATTTTCTTATCTTTTTGTGCTATGCACTGATTAATCAGTATATTTTTTCCATTTAACTTTCTTCAGTATACATTATCTTTATTCAGTTTTCTTTTTGACATCTTTTCATGAAACTTTAAAAATGTTTATTATTTTATTATTTTTCACACTTTTGTATTTCATTATTTTTACTATGGATTTCTTTTTTGTCTAAATATTTTACAGCACTTTTTAAGATCTTTTGTCTTTAGTTTCTTTAAACCTGTGTCAGATAGCTCAACGAAATATTTTTCATTAAGAAAATTCATATTCAATTATATTTTTAATACAAGCTTTCTTATTATTTTTTCTACTTCATTCTCTCTCTCTCTCTCTCTCTCTGTCTCTCTCTCTCTCTGTCTCTCTCTCTCTCTGTCTCTCTGTCTCTCTTGCTCTCTTGCTCTCATATATCCGTACAGGTACCTTTTTAGGGATTCTGTCATTCCTTTCACTCAATTCCCCCTCTCCATTCTTCCAATCCATTCCTATGTCTTATAAGGGTGATTTGACATTCATATCTCTTGAAGATATTGGCGATATTTTCAATCTAGTCCATAAACAATTAGATAGCTTGAAAGAGTTCCCAGTTACCTGTCTTAATCAGTACCATTACATTTACCTAGGTCCAACAAGTTTTAAATAAGTCAAGGCCTCAGGCATCAGTATTTGATGCTGCTTTCACAAGTAAGGAAGGCACCTTCAAGGCCGTAGTGTCAAACAGTAAGCCTGGCTTCACACTTGGATTTTACATGGAGCACTTTTAATCTATGGTTAATTCTTGACCAACATACCCTTCCTTGGGATCAGAAGCCCCAAGTCCCATAGTTTTAGCCAGGCTTACTCTGCTTCTTTTGCATGGATTTTGTTAATGGGTATTAATCCAAGAGGAGTCTATCAAATCATGATGTTACTATGCCATCCTGACATGAAATAAAGCAGTATTTTTTCTAAATTTATTATAATATACTCTCTTTCTAGTGTTGCTTAACAGCTAGGGAGTAGAGGTAAAAATAGCAAATAGAAAGCAGTTAGCTCAGAGAGGCAATTGAAAAATGAAGAGAGTATTATGGAAGCCAGTGGAAAAGAGTGCTTCAGGAACAAAATAGTAAGCGGAGAAAATAGCTTCTTACAAATCAAATAAGATAAAGCCTAACAAATATCCACTGCATTTAACAACTTGTAGACATTACCAAGAATGACTTTTTAATGTCATGTTACTTAAAAAATGATCAAGGGTAAGAGGTGAAGCCATGGAGGTAGATAGTGCAGCCAAATGGTAAAAATATTTAACTCACAGGGTAAAATAAAACACTGAGTGGTGGTGGAAAGGGATTTTTTAAAATTTATTTTTGAGAGACAGAGAGAGACAGTGCGAGCAGGGGAAGGTCAGAGAGAGAGGGAGACATAGAATCTGAAGCAGGCTCCAGGCTCTGAGCTAGCTGTCAGCACAGAGCCTGATGCAGGGCTCAAATCCACAAACCATGAAATCATGACCTGAGCTGAAGCTGGACGCTGAACCAACTGAGCCACCCAGGTGCCCCAAAAGGGATATTTTTTAATTGAGAAATCATAATCTTTTAAAAATACAAATGGAAATAAATCAAGAGAATAAGGCCCAGGAGTCTAGAGATGAAAGAGACATGGGTGTAAAAATTCCTGAACAGAGCTGGAATGCAAAAGAAAGATGACGAGTTTATCTTTAGGCAGAAGAAGGGCAAATTTCTCCATCAAATGAAAAATGGGTATTAATGAAGCAGTGTGAGGGTAAGACATTCTCATCTAGTAATTTCTACTTCTCTCAGAAGCCAGAGACCAGGTTGTCTGCACCAAGTTAAAGAGGGACTGTTAAACTAAAGGTGTAGAAAATATTTGAAAACAGTGTTGCAGAATATAAGAATGTGTTGACCAGGTGGGGTACCTGAGTAGCTCAGACAGTTGAGCGTTTGACTTCAATTCAGATCATGATCTCACCGTTCATGGGTTCGAGCCCCTTGTTGAGCTCTGTGTTGACAGTTGCTCAGAGCCTGGAGCTTGCTTTACATTCTCTCTATGCCCTTTCCTCATTCACACTCTGTCTCTCTCTGTCTCTCAAAAACAATAAAATGTAAGAAAAAAAAGAATATGGTGACTAGGGGCACCTGGATGGCTCAAGTGGTTTACTGTCCAACTTCAGCTCAGGTCATGATCTTGCAGCTTGTGAATTTGAGCCCTGCATCAGAGTCACTGCTGTCAGTGCACGGCCTGCTTTGGATCCTCTGACTCTCTCTCTCTCTCTCTCTCTGCCCCCCACCCCAACTCTCTATTACTCTCTCTCAAAAATAAATAAACATCTTAAAAAATGTGATGGTTTAAAAAAAAAAACAGGGACACCATGGTGGCTCAGTCAGTTAAGTGTCTAACTTTAGTTCAGGTCATAATCCTAGATTTGTGTGTTTGAGCCCCACATCAGGCTCTGTTCTGACAGGTCAGAGCCTGGAGCCAGCTTCAGATTCTGTGTCTCCATCTCTCTCTGCCCCTCCCCTGCTCATGATCTGTCTCTCTCTCTCTGTCTCAAAACAATAAGTAAAAACTTTTTAAAAATTTGGTGGCCAGAGTTTATAGCAGTTGTAGCTCATTTAAGATTACTGACCATAAGTTTAGAGTGGGTCCACTCTTCACATTTGGTTGATTTTCTCCATCAGAGTTTATTTTTCTAAATCAGCTACAGTGAAGAAGACTATGGATTAATACAGGATTAAGTCTTGAGAAGGTAAATGCTTAACACCGTTGAAAAAATAAACTGGTATCAGAGAAGGGTGTTTGTAAGAATAAACTATAAAAAATAAACTGGATATGGAGAAATGTGAAGAGAGAAGATAATTAATAGAGAGACACAAATAGATAATCGACTCATGGGTCTGATAGAGTCAAAAACAAGTGTAGAGTAGTCAAATTTATAAGCAAAAAGAAAGAGTTGAACTTTTGAGTTATGTCTAAAAGTAGTGTACTTTGGGTCATGATAATGATTATGATGTAATTATAACCATCTATAATATTATATGGCTGAGAGTCACCTAGAAATGAATAACTTAAGGAGCTTAGAGGCTGTGGTGATGGATGAATCTTCTGTAAGGACATTGAATTTATCTAATACCATAAAATCAACCATCTTAATGTCAAAGGTTATGATCCAGTGGCTGAAGTCAACAGCGGAAGAGAAATTGTGATTTAGAAGTGAGTAGTGAATGTCATACAGGGAAGGAATATTCAGAGAAATGAACCTCAAAGAAGGCTGTTTTTTTTTTCTGGAGCTCAGAGAGTCTGAGCTAGGAACAGCAAGGGAGAGTATGGTAGAATGGCTTTTCAACTACCTTCCAGCCTATCCTTTTCTGAATACATGGCAGATTGCATCCTCTTTCTCCTTTAAAGTTGAACACAGCCATATGATTTCTTTTGGACAACAGAATATAAACAGATATGGTGTTCTTTCAATTCTGGAAAGAAACTTTTAAAAGACAGTGTTCAAGCCACCATGTTCCCTCTTTCCCCAGTAGAATAATCAGCAGTGTTCATGTGGGGCATCTCCATTAGCTTGGGTTCTTGAGTGAGAAAACATGAAGCAGAGCCCCCATCATGCCTTTACTATACATACATATATGTGTATATATATATGCAGTGGGAGTGATAAACAATCTCTGTAGGTATAAATTACTAAAATATTGGAGCCTAGCTCATGCTGCCTAATCCAGCCAACCAAGAGGATCTGACCCAGTCTCTCAAAGTAAGTGGATGTGAGACAGATAGAATAGCCATCATTGACAGGGCTATAGAGAGTGCAATTTCAACCGTAGAGAGGCCAAACAAGATAAAAAAAATAACCAAGGGAGAGATTGGAAAT
>NC_043706.1:87837775-87839208 GCF_006229205.1 Suricata suricatta | reverse complement strand
AAATGTTTTCTAATCACTTTCTCCTAAGATATTATACACAGATCAACAGCATCTCTTACTCAACAACTATGATGAATCAATTGCAGGAATACACGTGTATGCACACACGCACAAAACACACAAATATTTTATTATGTTCAATGTGTCTTGCGTTAAAAGGCAATTTAATATTTAAAGATATAAAATAATGATCTCTCACGTTGGGATCAACATTCCAGATAAAAATGTAATTTGAAACACATGTTAAATCTGAATTCAGTTTCTGAAAAGTCAAAATTAAAAAAAATATTTAGGCAAATCAGTTAATTATGTAAGTAGCAATATTAGGTTGAAACATAAAAGTTTCATTTTTGCAGATTAAGCTGAAGTTATCAAGAATTTCACATGCTGCATCCTATACATTTTCTGTATTAATGACACCATTAAAACATTTGCAGGGGTTCCTGGGTGGCTCAGTCGGTTAAGCGTCCGGCTTCGGCTCAGGTTTGAGGCCTGCATCAGACTGTGCTAGCTCAGAGCCTGGAGTCTGTCTTTGGATTCTGTGTCTCCCTCTCTCTCTGACCCCCCTTGCTCACGCTGTCTCTCTATGTCTCTCAAAAATAAATAAAAAACATTAATAAAACAATTTTAAAGAAAATCGTTTGCAGAAGCTTTTCCCCCCTTGAAATATAAACATATAACTTTTTACGGTTAATCCAAGAACATTTCTAGATCCTTTTCTATAGAAGACAGTTATGACAAAGATTTTTTTCTGAGATTTCACAAGCGTTTTTAAGATTTCAGATCTAGTTAGAACAAATAACTAGTCTAAATGATTAAAATGTAATTTCCTATAAAAACAGAAACAAACAAACAAACAAAAAACCTCATCCCTAAAGCACTCTTCAAGGCCTAAATTTTCTTCCAGTGCCAGAGCCCTGTCACCATTGTCTAAACCTTGGCTAAGTTCAAAGAGAGCTCATCAATGCACAGTGAGAATTAATGTGCAGCACTCATTACCCTGCTGAGATCCTTTGTTAAACAGCCCATTTCTATGCTGTTTGTAAGGTTGTGCAGTTGTAATCCCTGGATAACTGCCAGGAATAGCCATAGTAACAAAACAACCAGTGTCCTTCTGTTCAGTCTGTCATTGTGTAAAGAATTTTTTGAATTATGATGAATCTTGCCTGCCAGTCAGTATTTGTAGGTCATTCCAAGACCCTACGTAAAGGATATTACTTCTCTGCTCTCATAGATAGATTCATTCCCATACGTCTCTTTACATAAATTTTGCTTGTTATGGTTTGTCATAACAGGTGAGGTTGAATTGTCTAATTAAAGCAGAATGTGCAGTATGCATATAAGTAATACCAGTGTTCCAATATGCTCTCTTATTGCCTGTGTATAAATCACGGTGCACTTAAAAAAATAAATTGTCTTTCACAATTTTTTAA
>NC_043706.1:87804448-87837675 GCF_006229205.1 Suricata suricatta | reverse complement strand
TTAAAAAATTGTGAAAGACAATTTATTTTTTTAAGTGCACCGTGATTTATACACAGGCAATAAGAGAGCATATTGGAACACTGGTATTACTTATATGCATACTGCACATTCTGCTTTAATTAGACAATTCAACCTCACCTGTTATGACAAACCATAACAAGCAAAATTTATGTAAAGAGACGTATGGGAATGAATCCATCTATGAGAGCAGAGAAGTAATATCCTTCACGTAGGGTCTTGGAATGACCTACAAATACTGACTGGCAGGCAAGATTCATCATAATTCAAAAAATTCTTTACACAATGACAGACTGAACAGAAGGACACTGGTTGTTTTGTTACTATGGCTATTCCTGGCAGTTATCCAGGGATTACAACTGCACAACCTTACAAACAGCATAGAAATGGGCTGTTTAACAAAGGATCTCAGCAGGGTAATGAGTGCTGCACATTAATTCTCACTGTGCATTGATGAGCTCTCTTTGAACTTAGCCAAGGTTTAGACAATGGTGACAGGGCTCTGGCACTGGAAGAAAATTTAGGCCTTGAAGAGTGCTTTAGGGATGAGGTTTTTTGTTTGTTTGTTTGTTTTTGTTTTTATAGGAAATTACATTTTAATCATTTAGACTAGTTATTGGTTCTAACTAGATCTGAAATCTTAAAAATGCTTGTGAAATCTCAGAAAAAAATCTTTGTCATAACTGTCTTCTAAAGAAAAGGATCTAGAAATGTTCTTGGATTAACCGTAAAAAGTTATATATTTATATTTCAAGGGGGGAAAAGCTTCTGCAAACGATTTTCTTAAAAATTGTTTTATTAATGTTTTTTATTTATTTTTGAGAGACATAGAGAGACAGCGTGAGCAAGGGGGGTCAGAGAGAGAGGGAGACACAGAATCCAAAGACAGACTCCAGGCTCTGAGCTAGCACAGAGTCTGATGCAGGCCTCAAACCTGAGCTGAAGCCGGACGCTTAACCGACTGAGCCACCCAGGCACCCCTGCAAACGTTTTAATGGTGTCATTAATACAGAAAATGTATAGGATGCAGCATGTGAAATTCTTGATAACTTCATCTTAATCTGCAAAAATGAAAATTTTATGTTTCAACCTAATATTGCTACTTACATAATTAACTGATTTGCCTAAATATTTTTTTTAATTTTGACTTTTCAGAAACTGAATTCAGATTTTACATGTGTTTCAAATTACATTTTTATCTGTAATGTTGATCCCAACATGAGAGATCATTATTTTATATCTTTAAATATTAAATTGCCTTTTAAAGCAAGACACATTGAACATAATAAAATATTTGTGTGTTTTGTGCGTGTGTGCATACACGTGTATTCCTGCAATTGATTCATCATAGTTGTTGAGTAAGAGATGCTGTTGATCTGTGTATAATATCTTAGGAGAAAGTGATTAGAAAACATTTCTGTTTATTTCAATGCGGTCCCTTTTTTTATGGCCTTGACTGGTTTTTATAAAATGAAAGTTAGCCTGGGCGTATTTTTCTGACATACAATTTTGAGCATGTTCGACTGACCCTTCATGGTTAATTCAGTGTCACCTTTCCATAGAGCTTTTCACATGCCTCCAATCTTGCTTGTGTTCTCTCCTTGCTGGAGATTTATTCTCCGTCCTTCAGGCATACATCATGACACTTGGTCTTTTAATCAATCTCTTGAGGTAATTCCATATTCGTATCTAGTTTCTGTGCTGTTTAAACATTGGGAAGGGAAGAGCCCCAGTCTGATGGTTGTTATGTCATTGGCAGTGACTTGCATAGAACATGGCACAAAGCAGCCTCTTCAACATGAATAAAATAAACGTATTTTGGGCTTCTTTTTCATTATAACTTTTTATACAATGACATTAACCACAAGGCTCTTTTTCATTCCCGTGTTTTTTGTTTAGTACGTTCAATACTCAAAATTTAATTTTCAAGTCTTCCCATTTAGAAAGTGGTGTCAGGAAAGTGTCATTTCTCTGAAAACAAAATTGACAAAACCAAAATCCAATATATAATGTGAAGAATTAACTATTTTGGAAACATCCCACCAGACATATTTCTAGAAAGAGTAAATAAATAGAAAAATATTTTCAATTCAGAACAACTCAAATGAAGAAATTATGAATCCAGAGATTTTAAGCTGAAATCCCAGAATGCTCAAATGCTAGAGCTTGAGATTTAATGGGCCAGAAGCCCAAACCATAAAGTAAGTCCTGGGTCCCATGCAAAATGAATGATCAGATTGGAGAATTTCTATATAAAGTCAAAATACCCTAGCACACCCATACTCAATGGGTCAACTAGAATAAAGCCCACCCAATAGAAATAGATGATGGGGAATCATGTTTGACTTAGTCTTGGTTTTAATTAAATGTGCCTAAAAATGAAAAAAAAATGTCAGCTCTAGGAATTTTTAATGACTTATCCTCCCTTTTATGGTGATCTCCAAACAAACAAACAGAACAAAACAAAACAAAAAACCAAACCAAACCAAAACAAACAAACAAACAAAAAACAATCAAAAACAAAATTTAATAGGATCTGGTTTGGATTTGTTACTAAAGACCTAGCAGGAACTCATATAAAATTTCTCTTAAGACATTCATATTAATAAATATTTCAAGTGTTTTAACAAATAATGCTTCAAAGATGATGTGTTCTCTAACATAAAATATCAGGAAGTACCAGGTACAATAAGTCATTCTGAGCAGTCAGCAGAAATAGTAAATTGTAGTATCAGACACTCAAGCATTCTGATATCAAAGTTAGCTATATATAATATGAACTTAAAGTAAGTATTATAGGAATAAAGAAAGAAATGTGAAACACAAAGAGTAAAACTCTATTAGAAATTACAAATGACGTTTGCAGGGAAAACCATAATGTTTTTAAAAATAAAAATTACAATGTGATCAGATATTCAATGAGTTAATTATACTACAGATTGAAAAGGGGAAAGTATAACTAGTAAGAAAGCAGATATGTCAGAAGTAGCTATGTGGGTTGCAGCATGGGGAGAAAGCCATGGGAAAATAGAGTTGAAAAGTCATGGAAGTTCCAAAACTAATCTACTCAGATTTTCAAAAGAGGATAACACACATGATGAATAATGGCTGAGAATTTTCTGGAATTGAGAGATGTCATGAATCCTCATGTGTTCTGTCAATGTAAATTAAGCAAGATAAATAACTGGGAACCAAGATTCCTCTGAATGAAGCTAAAAATACCAAAGACAGAGAGAATATTTTAAAAGCAGTCAGGGGAAAAAGGCAAAGGAATATGATGGAATAATAATTATATAGCACACTTCACAAGAACAACATTGAAAGCCAGAAAGAGTGGGCCGATGTGCTCAAAGCTCTGGAAAAAAAAACTGTTACATTAAAATTGCACAGCAGCAAAACTATTTGTCAGGAGTGAGGGTGAAACAAAGTCACTCTCAATTTTAAAAAAAAGTTGGTAAAAGAAAGAATTTATTGCCAACAGAAAGGCACTACTGAAGTTTATTATTTAGAAGACAATATGATCCTACAGAAGAATGTCTGTGATATAAGAAAAAATGAGTAAAGCAAATTGTTGTGTTAAATGTGTTCAATCTAAACAATTACCAAATATATACAATAATAGTATAATGGTATATTTTTAGTATTAAATAAAAATCAAGTTATAACTAAAATAATAGTAGATGTCAGCAAGGCATTGATCACCTTAGCTTTCTAAGGTTCTTGTATGTTTTGGAGAAAGAGAAAGCATTGATTAATTGGCATCTTGTTAAGAATGCTTGTTAAGTGCCCATTTGAATCTATAAAAGAGGTAGAGAGTAAAAGCATATGGTTACTGAGCAAATGCTTGAAGCATTTCAATCACAAATCATGGGTAAGAAATTTTGGTAGACATGAATTTCATATTCTTAGGCAACTGCAAAGTAAAGTATAAAATAATTATGGAAGCATCAAGATAAACATGCATTTTTCGACTGGAATGTGAAAAGGAACACTGCCGTTTCAAAGAGAGAGAGATTTATAATGCAGTCTAAAACTGTTTCCATCCAAAAAGACTGTATTAAGGTGCTTAAAAGATAAACTTTCAGATGACCAGGATGACTTTTTTTCTTAAGGTGCAGAGGTTAAAACTTATGCTGATGACCCTTTGACTACAAAACACACATTTCTCTTCGCCTCCTGCCCTGAAGACAGGCTATCTTTCAATAGTGTCAGATGCAATTAAGTCTCATTTCACTGATACAAATATAATTGTGACAATTCTGACCTTTGTATACTATTATTTTGGGGAGATTTAAAAACAGTCACTTCGTTTCAGTGTCTTGCCCTGAGTATTTTTCAACTCATGCTCTCCTACTATCTCATTGTTTATTGTTTGATATATCCGACAGTATCTGTTTAAGAAACCTTTGAAAATGACTTTTCTATGTGTCTACATTAGGAGTAGTGTTTCAGAATGCCTTTATCTCTTATTCTCATTTCTCTACTCCAAAATTTTAAGTTCTACAATCTTACATGATTTTACCTTTTTTCAGAAGGAATCTGTGATGATATCATAGCTTTCGTTTAGAGTAATCACAGATATGTAAAGTTTATTGCATTTCCCTAGTGTGGAGAATAGAAGAGGCTGGGTGAATAATTTATATCTGTCTATTTATTTTATAGACATTTATTGACCATCTCCACCATGTGTGAAACCCTGTGGTAGGTATTGTGAGAGATGCCAAGAAGAACATGAAATCATTTCTGCCTCAGTGAAGACACTGACATTTGAACAGCGGAGACAAGGCATCATCATTAGAGATATTCACCTGAGGTATATTCCTATTTATAAGTAGTTTTGTAAGTGGAGTTGGCTAAATTGACATAGATAAAACATAGAGTTAATTTATTTAACAAATACTCATGAGTTATCTATTATGTGATAGTCGTAGTGTTAAGTCATAGAGATGTAGTTTCCCTTAGAGTGTATATTCTAACTCAGAGAGAAGCCTGAAAATATATCCATTGAAAAACAGAGAAAGAGACATTAGAGAGAAGATTTGTTAATCTAAATATTGTTAAGAATTTAAACTATAGTGAACAAAGAGAGTCTAGCATATTATCAGATATCAAAATTAATCACTTCCATGGAAAAGAAAGTACTAAGGACATAAATGATTTTTATATTATCTAATACGAAGCTAAATATTGTCACATAAATAAGTAAATAAATTTGTATTTGAATAAATCCCACGGACAATACATCTTATTTGCCGATGATCCAAGTTGGATAATGTTTTTGAAAAAACTTGATCAGAAACATCATCATAATTAAATAGTTAAATAAACAAAAACAAACAAAGAAAAACCTCTGGCACAGTGACTATATCTTTAGCAAACTGAATGTCCTGGTAGGGGAGCCAGGAAATTTAAAATGTATTTAGAAATGAACAGGAAATTATATGAGTGAAGACACATGATTTTGGCATAGAACAACAGTGGTTAATGTTAACATAATGGTATATTATCAGACAAATCCATTTTGAATAAATTGTACTCAATTATTAAAAATAAATCTATTAGAAAAAGACATTCAGAAACTTTATTTTTACTTTTGAAAAATTTTCTGAATCAGAGTTTATCTTGAATTATTTTTCAATATATTTAAATGAACCTGACCAAGTTATATTTCACTCCTTTAGTCACATGTGGTATTATACAAAATATTATCCTTCAGGTAAAACCACATGCTGAAATTAAGAGCAACACTAAAAATAGTATATTGGAAAACATCTGTCATCTTCTTAGAATTAAAGCTTACTAACTTTCTTGATTCTTTTCCTTCCAGACAGGATTGGATGTGTATACCTCTCAGGTTTCCCAAAATATCTGGGGAATGTCTCTATTACTATATTACCTGAAGTATATTAAAATTACTTTAGTGCCTTTTTCACTCTAGGATTCATGTTATCATTATATTTCCAGTACCAAAAATTGTGTTGTACACAAAAATACTGAATTAATAATACTGAATTATATTTCCAGTAGGAGATAGCATGAAGAATATCTTATTTTAGAAATTCTATATTTCCATTATTCAAATTTACTTTGAAAAGCAACTCCACATAATTTCATGATAGGAAAATTCAATCACAGTTAACAAAGAAATGATATTTGTTTCATTAAGAAAATTCATGCTATGGTTTTTCTTTTAAAAATTTTTTAGTTTTTGTTTAGGGCTTTGTTTTGTTGCTGTTTAGATTTGTTTTCTGTTCCATAGCAAATGTCATTTAAAAAACCACATTTGTTTATATCTGTTTTCAATTACATTTATTCTGCTTTTCTGGTAATAATAGATGCAAATCAGTGTTTATTATTTAATAACACACAGATGTTCCATATACCACAGATAAACAAATTTCCAGCCCACTGCTTCAATAGTACCACTGTAAATTCACTCTGAATCAAATGCAAACTTTTTATTATTGAACTCATGTAATTCTAGATTTTAGATCTGCTTGTGTGGGTAATTTTCTCCCAGAACACTCTTGCCTTTAATTTATATTTCTACATTCATTTTTGAAAAATATTTTTTGTTTTTTATTTATTTCTGAGAGACAAAGAGAGACAGTGCAAGCAGGGGAGGGTCAGAGAGACAGAGGGAGACATGGAATCCAAAACAGGCTCCAGGCTCTGAGCAGTCAGCACAACCTGGGTGCCTCAGTCAGTTAAGCAGCTGACTTACGGCTCAGGTCATGAGCTCATGGTTTGTGAGTTTGAGCCCAGCGTCAGGCAGAGACTGCTTGGGATTCTCTCTCTCCCTCTTTCTGCCCTTCCCCCACTCATGCTGTCTCCGTCTCTCAAAATAAATAAACATAAAAGTAAAAACTACTTACTTTTGAAAGTTTTTTTTAACAAAGATAGAAAAATTATTAATAGTATTTGGGGTCTATCTTCATGAAGGGAGCAGAAGGAATCGAGACTTTTACTTAAGTTGCAGTTCAACCCAGGTATGTGGGCATAATGAACAAACTGCAGGTGGGCAAAAGAGCTATATTTGAAAGACAAAAATATTGGAGTTTTAAATAATAGGAAAACATCTTCATAAGCTTCAGTTAAGGAAGAATTTTTCCAACAAGGCACAACAACATCATAAGCCATAAGGAAAAATTAATAAATTTGAGAAACTCAAACTTTGAAACTTCAATACCAAAACACACACAGGCTCACACACTTTAAACAAATTAAAAAATAAAATCCTAACTGGGATAAGTATTTACATTATTAATATTAAGAAAATATAACAAACTACTATATATCAATCATAAAAGTCAAAGGAAGCAAGTGGGACATTCAGAGGAGAAACTAGCCTATAAATGTAGGGGGAGGAGAAAGAGGCTAACAATCAGGAATTGCAAATTATTATTTTTTATTTTTTTTAATGTTTGTCTATTTTTGAGACAGAGTGTGAACAAGGGAGGGGCAGAGAGAGAGGGAGACACAGAATCTGGAACAGGCTCCAGGCTCTGAGCTGTCAGCACAGAGCGGGGCTTGGGGCTCGAACCCAGGAACCCTGAGATCATGATCTGAGGTGAAGTCAGACACTTCACTGACTGAGCCACCCAGGCGCCCCAGGAACTGCAAATTAAAGCAATGAGATTTCATTTGCATGACGATTAACCGAATTCAAATAGTGAGAACCTCAATTAGTAATTTCGTAGACAAACAGAAACTATACTCTGGGTGGAAATGTAAACTAATAAAATAATTTGGAGAACAATATTTTCAATATCTTATGAAATTAGAAATACATATGAACTCTGAACAATGGGTTGTCTAGGAGAAAAGACAAGACTGGGGCTTCATAACAGCATTGGTTTTGGTGAACACAACACTGGAAATGACGTCAGTATCTCTCAGTAGAGGTGTCACGAAATAAAAATGGCAGATCCCTGTTATATAGGGCTACAGGAAAATACCAAACTGAAGAGAGTGGTTACATTTGGAGAGGAACAAGGGAAATGTGTCTGTCTTTTGTGCTGACTTGGAAAATTACTAAATTGAGAATTTTTATGGGAACTAAAGGACTTCAACATTGTCTGCAATATCTTATATTAAAAGAGAAAAACTTAAAGCAAGGAAACAAACATGCTAACCGTTGTCACTTTTGCATCATGGGCAATTAAAAACAAATTTGCATGTCAATTTTTTAGTTATTTTTCCTAAAATTAAAAAAAGTGATAATAATAATACTCTTCCTCAATTTTCTTACCTAAAAATACAAGATTTTTTCCACCAGAGTGACAAATTGAGACAATATACTATCAAAACTCAAAGCTACAGTGCAAGTCAATTCTCATGTATTTGAAACTGGTTTTTGACTTAGCCTTTCCACTTTTGTGAGAATACCTGGAGCCTCTTTAGGTTCCCTGAAGAACAAATATTTGATTTCCTCCTTAGAATTTAGTAAAAGAGCTATCAGGAGACAAAAGCAGAGTACAGCAAGGTCCTATTAGGCTTATTTATGAATCCTAAAAGGCTTGATAAAGTTAAACACCAATTGCAATGCTAAGACAGCATGCTGGTAAGCATTCATGCAGCCGGAAACCCATAGCATCATGGGTCTTCTTAAAAATAACGCAAAATAAGGGGCGCCTGGGTGGCTCAGTCAGTTAAGTTTCCAACTTCAGCTCAGGTCATGATCTCCTGGTTGGTGGTTCAAGCCCCACTTCAGGCTCTGTGCCTACAGCTCGGAGCCCAGAGCCTCCTTCAGATTCTGGGTCTCCCTCTCTCTTTGCCCCTTCCCCCTCTCATGCTCCATCTCTCAAAAATAAATAAGCATTAAAAATTTTTAAAAAGATAATGTAAAATAAGGGCGAATTGGATCCTAAGATGTCCCTCTTTGCCATAGTTGTTTGATACACTAAAACAGAATTTCTCACTGCTTTTTTTAAAGAAATCTGTCAAATGGTCAAGCTTGTGTTTATCTTTAAAATTTCAACAGCATCTGAAGTTATGAAAAGGAGCTTCATCAAAAAGAAAAAAAAGCTTTTATTGACCAATACACTCTCTTACCAACAGCTAATGGTTAATGATATTAAGACACAAGTCTCTTTCTGCCCAGAGATGTTATAACACTCTGAAAGTAGTTGGTACCTCTAAAAGATCTAGGTTTTAAATGTTACTTAAAAAATACACACTTTTTTGAGAGGGAGAGAGAGAGAGAGAGAGAGAGAGAGAAAATCTTAAACAGACTCCAAGGTCAGTGTGGAACTCGATGTATGGCTTGATCCCACAACCCAGGGATCATGACCTGAGCCAAAATCAAGTGTCAGCTGCTCAGCCTACTGAGCCACACAGCACTCCTCTGGCCTTGTTGCCTCCCCCCACCCCCTCCACCGCCGACACACACTTCTGATAGTCTAATACTCTACACAGTTCTAATGAGGAAAAGGGAATGAGAATATAGCTTTAAGTACCTCTAATTTTTCAGCTGTAATTATAAAAAAAATAGCAGCCAAATTCCCAAATATGCCCAGGTAAGAAGTAATTGTGTATTTGCAGATATAATATTCCCTCACACATTTTATCAGCGTTATGACACTAAGTCAGAAAAGGCCCAGAAGATCATTGGTTTAATGTGCTGAAATTTGCCTCCAGCTGGGGTGTATTCTGTGGGAAGGATGAAAAGGCAAAGAATTTCAAGTAACAAGGAGTGTCTGTGATCTGCAGTCTATTTTCAACCTGGACATAGAGACTTTGCATACTAGTGTATTAATTTATGTATGGATGTTTACAAGTATAAATTTTCCAGCAGTTTTCCACTGCCAGGGCAAATATCACCAGAGATTTGAAAGTAATTTAACTGCCCTTGTCTTATTTAAGTAGTCCCATAATAATATGTGCTGCTAGCTTATTGCAGTTTAGGTGTTTTCCCTCATGCTTATGAATAACTCTCATTGGTTTTATGAATAACATACTCACAACAGTAGTCTCATGAGCCCATAAGTGAGTTATTAGCCATAAAGAATACACCACCCAAAGCTACAAGTAAAATTTATGCCAAGCTTAATACCATGGTCGTATTGGCAAGTTTCTGTGTACTCCCCACTACTAAGTCAGGCTCTGATAGAGTAGGCACTTAGTTACACATGAGCTGGAGACAAGGGTGATGACAAATAGTTACCCACTAGAATCCTGAGGGCATGACATCCTGACTTACAGCTTTCAACATCCTGGCGTTGTGGCTTCCAATGCCCTGGGGCTGACAGACCAGGAGCCACAGGTGCACGCTCTCCTCTTCAACCTCTGCTCCAGGGTAACGTATAGCTTCATTATAATGTATTTATATTGGGGTTTTGACACCTCACCCCACAGCAGTGGGGAAAGCTGACCATGACATTTCCGGCAAGAATCTCGTAAGGTGAAAAACTACCTCTCCCGACCATTAGGAGGAGTCCCTTAGATGATTAGAAATAACCTCATAGACTCCTCACTAGCTATGACTCATAACCTACACAAACATAAAAAGAAAAGATACTCCTAACCCCAGTGCAGTTGGCCTCTGCAGGCCTGGCCACTCTCCCAGCTTCAGGGCGTACTGTCCTTATTTAACTGTTTCGTGCTTGCTACTTTCCTTCTGCCCGTCTTTATTTGAGCCCAGATCCTCAGGTAAATCTTCTGTGGGGAATCCAAGAACAGGGATCTCTATTCACACAACACAGACTTTCCCACCAGTAACAGATGAATAGCTAAATTTGGTTTCAAGAAGGAAAAACTTGATAAAATGCTTCATAAAATATTGTAAAGAAAGTTATGATGCTTTAATTTCAAGGGGAAAAGATGTCATTGCATATTTCTTTACTTTATCCTTGAACAGAAACTTTCATTGGGGCCTTTGGAGAGCAACATAAAAATAAAAGCATTTGGAAAATATGTAGCAATTTCTCTAAAGAGCACAGTGCATGAGTTTACCATTTTTTGTGAAACATTGTTGAACATTTGTGTCATTCTTTTAATAAATATTCTTTAATGCTGACCACCTTCTGCAATTGTATTATTTGTGTCTCCCAACTATTTTCAGCACGCTTGAAGCCAATAAATACTACTTGGTATCCAGCACAATATAGAGGGCCTTAGATGCAGTGAATTGATAAGACAGTAGTATCCTGATTTAGATTTTAGTCAGATGACGCTCAAAAAATATCAACTTTTATAGCTGTCCAACAAACTTCACATAGAATGGCCTAAGACACAAATCACAAAAACTCAATAGATAGCCTGAAAGAAAGACCTCTTAGAATTAAGATGTTACAAAAAAAAAAAAAAAAAAAAAAAGGTCACCTGGGGCACCTGGGCAGCTCAGTTAGTTATATGTCCAACTTTGGCTCAGGTCATGATCTCCTGGGTTCGTGAGTTCGAGCCCTGTGTCAGGCTCTGTGCTGACAGCTGAGAGCCTGGTCCCTGCTTCACATTCAGTCTCTCTCTCTGCCCCTCCCCCACTTGTGTTCTGTCTCTCTCTCTCTCTCACTCTTTCTCTCTCCCTCAAAAATAAATAAACAAAAGCAATTTTTTGGAAGCAGGTCACCTACATAAAGGGGAAATTGCCTTGATTGCTCCTTTACTTCCTCTGTAGAAGGACATATGCTGTTAACATTTTTCTCAATTTACCAAATAATTTGTTTCTGAGTAATTTTTAGTTTAAAATGTATTTAAAAGGGGCACCTGGGTGGCTCAATCAGTAAGCATATGACTTAGGCTTAGGTCATGATCTCATGGTTCCTGAATCAAAGCCCCACATCGGGCTCTCTACTATTAGTACAGAGCCTGCTTCAGATCCTGGGTCTCCCTCTCTCTCCCCTCCTTCCCTGCTCTCGCTCTCGCTCTCGCTCTCTCTCTCTCTCAAGCATGGTGCTTGAGTTTAACTTGTCGAACACTGTGAATATTTGTGTCATTCTTTCAATAAACATTCCCCTCGCATGTGTACTCTCTCAAAAATAAACATTTTTTTAAAAACTTTTAAAAATGTATTTAAGAAGTGTCAGATTGAGATTTCAAAGATTTAAGCAAGGGAAATATGTTCTTTCACTTTAGATTTTAATAGAATTCAAATTTGACACACGACTGAACCATAAAATAAAAATAGGAGGGGTCCAAAGATGCTTTGATTTTTCTTATAATGATTACTTTGATCTTTAAAAAGAATATTAAATAGTAGTTTTTAATTGAGTGTCTCTACTTTGCCTAAACATCCTCCTCCTCCATTTATCTTGCCTATTGCTAATCTCACACTGAATTTGACTCTATTAATTCTTCCCCATGTTTAATTCTAATATAAAACCACCACCAAGACATAGATCAGTTAGGTAGAAAAGTAATAAGATATTTGAATACCAGAGGCTTGAATTAATAAATTTTACTATTAAAACTTAATGCCAATACTACTGGCTCTGATTCAAAATGAGTATCAGTAGCAAATGTAATCCTACATTTTTCACACTGTAATAGTGTCTCCATGTCTTACTTCTTAGTCCTCAATAAGATACTCATTAACAATATAGTAGAAAGAATAGGTAAGAAGATGCAAATTTTGGACTTATTAGTTTTATCTCTACTGCTTATCTACTATATGACAGGTACTGCATCTAAGAATTTATATATCTATATCTTCCTAATTATTAATATGATAGTATTTCTATTATTTTTCCAAAAACTAAGACTCAAATAGTTTAAGGCAATATGCACAAAACATCAAACTACATAGAAGAATTAGGATTTGAACCCACATCTGTCTTACCAAGGACTTTCTAGTACCCTGTGTTGTGCAGCCCTGCTGTAGACATGATGGAAGAGGAAGGTGCTTTCAGCAGGAAAGCTTGTCACTTTTCAAGGACCAACTGCCTCAGGGAGGCACTTTCCCTTAACGTCTTTCTGGGGTTGTATCTTCATATTGCATCACCAATAATCATCCCTGGTTAGATCGTAATAGATTTGAGAGATCATACCAGACCCTCAAAAGGAGGGATAGTGAAGAAGGTGGCAAAATCGGTTTTACTAGAATAACAAAGACCGCCAACTGTAAGGGCAAAGACAAATTAAACACAGGAGGTTCAACTCTCCTTGTTGAAAATAAAGGAATCAATCCCCTCCCCTTTTCTTAGAACATTTACCTTAGAAAACTTGTAACTACTTTCTCTCTTTCATACACACACACACACACACACACACACACACACACACATATATGTGTTATTAGCCATAAATATACACATAAGAAGTTATGTGTTATATATTACTAGCCATAAGATATATATATATACACACATATATGCATATATAAAAATATATTTATATTATAATTATATTATAATACAGAATTAAATATAAATAAATATACAGGCTAATTAAGCCTCTTGTCATCTTTATGACTTAGTAATACCTTTCCCAAGGATCTGGGAAGTAGCTCTTTGAAATGTAATCACCAAGGAAGATAACACCCTATTTCCAAATTTCCATGGGAAAGTAGGAGCCTAATTTAGGTGGATGGTAGCCTAAAAACCACCTTTCTCAAAAAGACTTGGGAAGTTTATTTTTCTATTGAATAAAGCCAATTAGCTAACACAGATGGTCACCCCAGTTTCCAAATGAATTTAGGATGAACTATGTGTGATAAACAGTGCTTTCAAACCTTCTTACTTGAGGACCAGTTATTTATCTTGAGAACATGTATACAATGGGTTGTGCCTTTTTGACTATAAAAATGGGTGAGATTGTTTTCTGTCCTTGTAACCTCTTACTGAATGGCCAGTGATGTTCATCTCATTCTGATTTAATGCCTATTCATTAATAAAATTATTTATCTACCTTTATGGAAAGATTTTTGGGGTTGAAAAGAGATTTTATTTTTAACTGTATTGCATCCTCACAATACTTGCATAAATATAACCTCTTGATAGCTCTCTCCCTTCTACTTAACCTAGTCAAACCTAAAAGAAACAAACAGCAGTATAAGAAAAAAAAACCCTTGAAAATGGACTGGCACATAGTTGGCATAAAATAAATATTAGTTGGTCTCTGTATCCAAGTTCATATAAAAATAAGTGTCATAACTCAGATGGGACACACTATTCCATAGATAAGGGTGTGGTATGGACACATAACTCAGGTCTGACAATTTCAACTACTGCTTTCCCAATCCTAGCCTTGGGATTAGTTAACAGATGAGAACATGGTCCAAGTGGATCCAGCTGATACCTCTCCCACCTACCCCCACCATGGATTTTGCTGAAACTTTGGCAAAAGAAGACCTCTATCTCTTTCAAAAGGAAAACTCTAAGAACCAGGTAAGCCTAGAGCAGTTTCTTAACTTCACTAAGACTGACATTTGGACCAAATAATTCCTTTGTTGGAAGGGATGGGCTATCTTGCACATTGTTCCGAGGTTAGCACCACTGGCCTCTATCCTCAGATAGCAGTAGCAACATCTCCCCCACCTCCTTAAGTCAAAACAATAAATAACATCTCTCAACATTGCCAAAAGTCTCTTGGGAAAAGACTCTTGGGTTTTCCTTCCAGTTGATAACCACTGGCCTAGAGCCACCTTGGGTCACCTTTGTCACCAAATGGAAAGAAAGTACTTAAGAATAAAAGCTATAAAGGAGAGTAAAGCCAATAGATAACAAGGCAGCAAAACAGAGGTGAGACATTAATGACATACCTTAAGACCCTGGATCCAACTATACTTGAAGTGAGAACCACCATGGTACTTTTTTAGTAATATGGGACAATTTTTAAAGTATATCTGTGTAAGCTCTTTTAGCCATATTTCTGGCACTTGTACCTGAAATAGTCTTGATTGATTTTATAACTAGCATACAATATACATACAAATAAGTATGACAGATATTAAGCTGGTAATTAAAGTGTGACAGATGCTATGCAAGACGTGTAGTGTGGAAACCCATAGCATATGGGCTCCCTGGGGTGGTGTGGGGAAGCACTATTGGGGAAATGTTTCTGAAGTTAAGTAGGAGTAATTCAGATGAGGTGCTTTGTGTGTAGATTGAAGAGAGTGGTACAGTCAGAGAACTAGCCTATGAGCAAAAGAGAACACGGCTGAAAAAAGTCCTCATGGGTTTCGTTGGAGAGGACAAAATAGATGAAATATAGAAAGGTGTACCAGTTAGGTTTTCAATAGAAAACAAATGGCATACTCAAATGATAACTGAGTAGGATTTATTTACAAACAGACAAAATAATTACACAAGTCTGAGAGGAGGGCAGAACAATGATTCTCAAATTTCAGAGAACACCAGAATCACCATTAGGGTTTGCTAAAAGAAAGGTTGCTGGGCTCCACACACAGAGTTATGGATCTAGAAGTTCTAGGGTAGGGCCTGAAAATTTGCATTCTAACAAGTTTGAAAGTGATATTGATTCTGCAGGTACGTGGAACACATTTCAAGGACAACTGGTGCTGGGAAATTTTAAGAGATGGTACAGGAACCCAAGGCTAAGCTGAGATCTGGAGAAACAAAGCTATATAGGGTATAAATTGGAAATGATAACAGGAGACAGCTATGTATAGAGCAGGCCTCATAATGAGAAACTGACATTCCTTTCAGGGATACAGCCAGCTCAAGCCAGTATCTCAGGGAGCAAGGAGGGAAATAAATATTCTGACCTCACTCTCCTCTCTCCCTTGGATCTCTTGCTGGGAGCCCTGTTGATTTACTCCATGTAAGACAACCTCCCAATATAGAAAGCATGGTGAAGATCTGAGAGTAGTAGATCTGGAGGGTAAAAAGAAGATTTCCATAATAGATAAACAATAACAAAATGTGAAAGTATTATAAATATATTATATAGTTGATTCTATATGGTCAGGACAATGGAAACTACTGATAGATTTTATGCAAGAGAAAGGCATGATAAGATTTCTTCTTATGAAACAACAGCCTAGCTGAATGATAGATAGATAGATAGATAGATAGATAGATAGATAGATAATGGATATATAAACAGATAATGTATTAGAAGGGAAAAATCCTAATATTGGGATATTATTCCAGATGACAGTGGAGATGGAGATAAGTGGACAGGTTTGAAAATTATTTAAGAACCACACTCAATAAAACATGATGGAGAGAAAAATAACTAAAAAATGACTACTAAATTTTGGCTTAGGAAACATTGAATCATTGCTCTATGAACTGATAATAGGAAACTCTTCAGAAATAAAAGTTTTAATAAACATAAACAATAAATTCAGTCTGGAATATGCTACCTTTGAGATGCTTATTAAACATTTAAGCAAAAAATACAACAGAGGTAGGTTGATATATGCATCTAAGGCTCAGGGCTAAAGATGCAGAATGGTGAAATTGCAGTATGAGAATGGTAATCAAGTTATGAGAGAAAATAAACTTATCCAAGGAAAGCAAGGAGAGCAAGAAGTTCAGGATATTTATCTGATTATCAGTAAGAGTTACTACTTTGTGTTGAAATTAGCATATTCATAAATATGCAAACCAGGATGAGGTTGTACAAAGAAAAATATATTGACTATAAACATTATTCTAGTTTAATGTGACTCATGGTAAATATTAAAAACCAAAGCTGGGTCGGCAATATGAGACATGAGGACACCGAGAAAGGGGATACTAGGACAGAATAGTGCTCTTGTAAGGGAAAAATAAAAGGTGAAGTGAAGATATGGCACCAAGAAGAATAAAATGATTCAGTAACTTAAGCCTTCATCAGTGATCTCAATTCAATATTACAAATAATTTTGTTGAGAAACAAATATCAACTGATAATATCCCCCTTACTATTCCTTCATTTGGGGTACCACCTCTTTTATGCTACAGATCTAAACCATTATTTCCTAACCTTCATTTTCTACTTTTAATGTCCTTGAAGAAAAATAGATAGGCTATGTATGCAAGGTTTGATGGTGGATATACATTGTATTGGAATGTGCAGAATTCGTTCTACTTTTTTCCCATATAAACACCCTGATTTTCCTTTAAAAATCCACAGTTCCTCAAATCTAAATCTATGTAGTTTTAAAAAGGATTCGCCTCACCTCCTAGTTTCTTCTTTGAATATATTGATTCCAAGCTATCCAGTGAGAATAGCACTCCTTCTTTTTTTAAATTCTTTTTAAGTGTATTGATTTTTTGAGAGAAAGAGAGAGAGACAGAGAGACAGAGAGAGCATGCCAGCAGGGGAGGGACAGAGAGAGAAGGGGAAGAGAGAATCCCAAGCAGGCACCGCACTGTCAGCCTGGAGCCCGATGTGTGTAACTCAAACCCACAAACCATGAGAATAGCACTTCCTTCTCAATGGGACAATCGGTTCAGGATTTAGTTTATATCCTTGGTCTGGCCAATAAAACCAAATTTGGGGTCCCCTGATTAAATTATAGGGTCCAGGTGTTTTACTTCTACCTGGATGGTTGATCTAGAAATGTTAGTAACAATTATTCTTGCCACCTGTTGAGAGGCACATGTCTAAGTGTAAAATAAATATAAGAAAACAAAGATTACATTCAGGCAAAATATCAGAGAAACTAAATCTTAATATTCTAAATCCAACCACACTGCCTCTGGATTTTTCAAAGATGCAAACAAACAAGTTAACATTTTTGGTTAAACCACCAGCTTGAATTAGATCTCTGATGGTACTGCTATAGTAACAGAAGTGAACATAAAGTTTAAGGTTTCATATCTGATTCCAAGCCATATACATTTTCATCATCTTTAATAGATTTTACAAAGTTAAAATGTAAATGGACCATTGTTGCAGAAATTGTTAGAAATAACTGATTAAGACTAGAACCTCAAGACCTTATTGAGTAAATTTCAAATAATTTAAAAAATATGTTAAAGATTTAAAGAAAAGTAAGTTTTAATGGTGATTGTTTATTTTACTATTCTTCTTCTCACCAAACCCTAACATCTCCTGATAATAGATAATAGATGGATAGATAGACAGACAGACAGATAGATAGATAGATAGGGATAGGACAGATCTCCCTTATTCCTTTACTCTTGATAATAAATTTTGCAGTTAATAGCAATAAAATATTTTCAAAATGTTGTGAAAACTGCCTATATTTGCTACTTCCATTAGTAAGAACTTTTATTTAGGGTACAGCTTTCATGGTTTTTTAAAGCAAAATATATTTTGTAATTTTGTAGAATATTTAGCAATAATTACATGCCTTAATATTATGGAAAATATAAAAATAAACTTAAATGTTATAAAACACAAAGCAAAATGCAATATTGTTATTTTTAAAAAATAAGTGTTTATTTCAAAGAGCTGAATTAATTGACACTGCCAGCTAAGACATTATTAAATAATGCTTTCTAGGCCAAAGAAGGAATAGACATTCAACTAACTAAACACATAAAATGTCTATCCCCAAATCAATATATTTAAAATACTTTATTTTACACAGTATATTTATTGTATGCTTTTTGCATATAGATTTCTCTTATCTCTAAAGATAAGAAATATCCTGCCCTAGTCCAGAAAATTTTTATCATAAAATTTAGAGTTTGCTTCACTCATTCTTTCTATTGATTATGAAGTTAGCATTATAAAAGTGAAAAAGAAATAAATTGTTGGACAACCACACTACAATTTCCAAATTAGGACTAAATATTTCAAGATATTAAGTTACTAAATACTAGTTAATTTAAAACAGACAACTCTCTCTCTAATAGAACCATGCATCCCTCTTAGATTGTTTATATTTAAGGGCAAAAATAATATATAAGTTGCAGAAAATTATTTAAGGAAATACATACTTGAAATATATTTCTGCTCTTTGCCATTATTAACCCTTGACCATCCAAAAAACCTTTAAAAGGTAAATCTTTCAGCAATCTACCAAAGGTAATGGTAATAATGAGAAAAGAGACTTACGTGATCAATCAGTTCACGGACCATTCCATTCCACTGTCCATTGGCATCATCTTGGGCTCCATATTTCCCATCCTCCACAAGTCTAATTTCATATGTAAAGCCAAGGATTGTAGATAATTCTCTGAGGAGGTCAATACAATAGCCTTCAAATCGGTCATTCCCATAGAGAGGTTTGTCAGACTTCTTAAACAGGACATAGGGTTCTTCCTGGAAACAGTAAATTGGAGGTAGGAGGTAAAATCATGAAGGTAGGAGGTAATAGTTAATTATGAAACTATCAGAATTAAAACTCTCCTTAGAAGATAGAATATTTCACATTTTAGAAAAACAGACAATTTTATTTTCTCCTAATTGTAATTAATATAGTATGAAAACCTAAGAAGGGAGATTACTTTGAGAATATATGTGTTTCAAAGGAGAATATTTAATGATAATAATTTTATCATTACAACACAAAAAATATGTGTTATATTTCCCACATCATGTATCTTATGACTTATAAAAGGGATAGTATATAATATGATATATGCCATAAAATATGTAATACATAAGATATAATTACACATGATTACAATATCCCAGTTTGAATTATTCCATTTCATCAATATCTGCTGTGCTATTTTGGTGGGATACATTGATGGAAAAATGAGAAAAAAAATCACTGTCTAATCACCTACTATGTGCTAAAAACTGGAGTATGGACTTTTACATATTACCACCTTTTGTCTGAACAACCATGAAAATTATAACTACTATATTTATTTATAGGAAAAATAGTAGCTTACTTTGGAATATAGAAAAAGAAACATTTATCAAGTATTTATACATTTATCCAACAGTATTTTATGAAGCACCTACTATTAGCCAGCCCTCCTCTGTATAAAAGAGAAATTTCTGAGTCATAAAGTTAATGATATATATGAGGAAGTCAATAATAAATGCCTAAGCAAATGGAACGCATAATTTCTGATGCTGATAAATGGTGTAAAAACATAAAATAGGGCATTAGGATACAGAACAACCTCAAGGTACTTGGCAAGATAAGAGAAAACAAGACAATTGAGCAACATGTCTGAAAGTCTTTAATGAGGAGATGAGAGATGAGGTAGAAACTAAAAGATGAAAAAGAGTCTAGCCATTTGAAAATCTGACAGAAGAGCATTTCAGGTCAAGGATACCGTAAGTAAAAGCCTTAAGGCCAGTATGACACTGGAGTGCTCCAGAAAGAGGACTACAGCCATCAGTGTGACTGAAATCACATCCAGTAAGTGAGGGCATTAGTTGAACAAGGTCAGAAATGTAGACAGAGTGAGGAGCCAAATCCTGTAAAGCTCTGCACAACAAGCCCTGTTAAAAATTCATAAGTTTAATTAAGTACCAAGAGAATCCGTGCATTAGCATACTTTTGTGTGAGCAGGCAGAACATTGGTATCTATATCTAGATATCTTGTATCCAGAGTGCAATTGGCTCTACTGCTTATTACTATTTGACCATGGGTAAAGCCTCTGGAAGGTGCTCTCTTAGAGAAAGATACTGCAGAGTGGAAAAACTTAAGAGACTGCCATGCCAGTCCATCTAGAAAGATGATCATCCTGATCTCAGCCCCTGGAGAATAATACTCATCCCATGAGGGTCATCACACCTAAGGGCATTTTAGATATGAGAGTAATGCATCCTCTTGCCCACATTCATCTCAGAAACAAGACTAATTCCTTTTTCCTCTCATCACTGTTGACCTGGTTTATCCCTCTACTGTTTATACACACTCCAGCCTGACCAGTTTGCATTCTTCTGACACTCCTACACACTGCCACTATGTGCCAAACAACTCCCGCACTGTTCCACATTTTTTAACTAATTTTTGGAATTCCCTTCATCTTTGTGCTTTATTTGACCCACATCTTGATAACACTGCTTCCCCATCAGCCCTCTTTCCTGAAGATTAACTTTTTGTTCTTTTTAATAAGCCATTAAACTTCTAGAAAATAAAAGCATAGGAGAGGGGTGCCTGGGTAGCTCAGTTAAGTTGGTTAAGTGTCCAATTTTGCCTCAGGTCATGATCTCGAAGTCTGTTAGTTCAAACCCAGCATCAGGCTCTCTGCTGACACCTCGGAGTCTGGAACCTGCTTCAGATTCTGTGTCTCCCTCTCTCTCTCTCTGGCCCTTCCCCCCTTGCACTCTGTCTCTATCTCCCTCAAAAATAAATAAACACTAATTTTTTTTAAAGTGTAAGAGAAAATTTTTAGACTTAACATAAAATGCACATAGAAGAAAAAAATAAAAATTGGTCTTTATAACTTTTTTTTTGGTCTGTGAAAGACACCGCTAAAATTATAAAGACAAGCTACTGAGCATAAAATACAGCACCCATTTATTTATTCATTTTTAATTTAAATCTAAGTTAGTTAACATATAGTGTAATAATGATTTTAGGAATAGAATTTAGTGATTCATCACTTACATATAACACCAAGTGCATATCCCAACAAGTGTCCTCCATAATGCCCCTGGCTTCTTTAGCCCATTCCTCCACCCAGCACCCTGCCAGCAACCCTCAGATTGTTCTCTCTATTTAAGAGAATCTTAAGGTTTGTGTCCCTCTCAGTTTTTATCTTATTTTTGCTTCCCTTCTCCTATGTTCATCCATTTTGTTTCTTAAATTCCACATGAGTGAAATCATATGATATTTATCTTTCTCTGACCTATTTAGCTTAGCATAATAAACTCCAGTTCCATCCACATTGTAGCAAATGGCAAGATTTCATTCTTTTTAATTGCTGAGTGATATTCCATTGTATTCATCAGTGGACATTTGGTCTCTTTCCATACTTTGGCTATTGCTGATAGTGCTGCTATAAATGCATGTGCCCCTTTGAATCAGCACTCTTGTATACTTTGGATAAATATCTACTGGTGCAATTGCTGGGCCACAGAGTAGTTCTATTTTTAAGTTTTTGAGGAAACTCCAAACTGTTTCCCAGAGTGGCTGCACCAGTTTGCATTCCCACCAACAGTGTTAAAGGTTCCTCTTTCTTTTCATCCTCTCCAACATCTATTGGTGCCTGAGTATTAATTTTAGCCATTCTGACAGGCGTGAAGTGGTATCTCATTGTGGTTTTGATTTGTATTTCTCTGATGATGAGTGATGTGCATTTTTTCATGTGTCTGTGTTAGCTACCTAGATATCTTTGTAGAAGTGTCTATTCATGCTTTTGCCCATTTCTTCACTGGATTATTTGTTTTTCGGGTGTTGAGTTTTATAAGTTCTTTATATATTTTCAATATTAACCCTTTATCTGATACATCATTTGGAAATATCTTCTTCAATTCTGTTGGTTGCCTTTTAGTTTTGGTGATTGTTTCCTTCTCTGTGCAGAAGCTTTTTATTTTGATGAGGTTCCATTAGTTCCTTTTTGCTTCTGTTTCTCTTTCTCTGGGGACATGTCAAGTAAACAGTTGCTGCGGCCAAGGTCAAAGAGGTTGTTGCTTGTTTTCTCCTCTAGGATTTCCATGGCTTCCTGTCTTGTGTTTAGGTATTTCATCCATTTTGAGTTTGCTTTTGTTTATGGTGTATGAAAGTGGTCCAGGTTCATTCTTCTGCTTGTTGCTGTCCAGATTTCCTAACATCATTTGCTGAAGAGACCATCTTTTTTTCCATTGGATATTCTTTCTTGTTTTTTCAAAGATTAGTTAACCATGTTTGTGGGTCCATTTCTAGGTGCTCTATTCTGCTCCATTGATCTATATGTCTGTTTTGTGCATACCATACTGTCTTGATGATTACAGCTTTGTAATACAACTTGAAGTCCAGAACTGTGATGCCTCTGGCTTTGGTTTTCTTTTTGAGGATTGCTTTGGCTATTTGGGATCTTTTCCATTTCTATACGAATTTTAGGATTATTTGTTCTACCTCTGTGAAGAATGTTGGTGTTATTTTGATAGGAATTGCTTTGAATATGTAGATTGTTTTGGGTAGTATCAACATTTTAACAATATTTGTTCTCCAGTCCATGAGCATGGAATGTTTTCCATTGCTGTGTGTCTTCTTCAATTTCATTCATAAGCTTCCTATAGTTTTCAGTGTTTAGAAATTTCACATCTTTTATCAGTGATCGATTCTTTGATTTCTCTTTCTACTGCTTCATTATTGGTGTATAGAAAGGCAACCAATTTATGTACATTAATTTTATATCCTTAGACTTTGCTGAATTCATGGATTAGTTCTAGCTGTGTTTTGGTGGAGTCTCTGGGTTTTCCACATAGAGTATCATATCATTTATGAAGAGTGAACATTTGACTTCTCTTTGCCAATTTGGATACCTTTTATTTCTTTGTTTTGTCTAATTGTTGTACTAGGACTTCCAATACTATGTTGAATAACAGTGGTGGGAGTAGACACCCTTGTTATGTTCCTGACCTTGGGAGGAAAGCTTTTAGCTTTTCCCCCATTGAGGATGACATTAGCTGTGGGTCTTTCGTATAAGGCCTTTGATGATCTTGAGATACAATCCTTCTGTCCCTACTTTCTTGAGGGTTTTTAATCAAGAAAAGATTCTGTATTTCATCAAATGCTTTTTCTGCATTTATTGAGAGGATCATGTGGTTCTTATCCTTTTCTTTATTATTGTGATGTATGACATTGATTGATTTGCAGATATTGAACCAAATCTGCATCCCAGGAATAAATCCCAGTTGATCATGGTGAATAATTCTTTTAATGTTTTGTTGAATCTGGTTGGCTAGTATCTTGTTGAGAATTTTTGCAACCATGTTCATGAGGGAAATTGGTCTGTAGTTCTTCTTCTTAGTGGGGTCTTTGTATGGTTTTGGAATCAAGGTAATGCTGGGCTTGTAGAATGAGATTGAAAATTTTCCTTCCATTTCTATTTTTTGGAACAGCTTCAAAAATAGGTGTTAACTCTTCTTTAAGTGTATGGTAGAATTCCCTTGGAAAGCCCTCTGGTCCTGGACCCTTGTTTGCTGGGAAACTTTTGGTTATGAATTCAATTTTCTTATTGGTTATGGGTCTGTTCAAATTTATATTTCTTCCTGTTTCAGTCTTGATATGTTGATATGTTTCTAGGAATTTGCCTATTTCTACTAGATCATCCAATTTGGTGGTATATTATTGCTCATAATAGTCTCTTATTATTATTATATTTCTGCAGTGTTGGTTGCAATTTCTCCTCCTTCATTCATGATTTTATTTAGTGGGGTCCTTTCATTTTTCTTCTTGATCAATCTAGCTAGGGATTTATCAATTTTGTTAAGTCTTTCAAAGAACCAGCTCCTGGTTTCATTGATATGTTCTACTGGTTTATTATTATTATTTCAATATCATTGATTTCTGCTCTAATCTTTATTATTTCCTGTCCTCTGCTGATTTAGGGCTTTATTTGCTGTTCTTTTTCCAGCTCTTTTAGGTGTAAGGTTAGGATTTGTATTTGAGACCTTTCTTCCTTCTTTAGGATGGCATGGATTGCTATACACTTTCCTCGTATGATCCCCTTTGCTTCATTCCAGAGGTTTTGGACTGTCACATTTTCATTTTCATTGGCTTCCACGTACTTTTAAATTTCCTCTTTAACTTCTTGGTTAATCCATTCATTCTTTAGTAGGATGCTCTTAATCACAAAGTATTCATGTCTTTCCAAATATTTTTCTTGTGGTTGATTTCAAGTTTCATAGTGTTGTGGTCAGAAAATATGCAAGGTATGGGGTGCCTGGGTGGCTCAATCGGTTAAGTGTCTGACTTTAGCTCAGATCATGATCTCACAGTTCAAGTTTGAGCCCCTCATCAGGCTCTGTTTTGACAGCTCAGGTTTGCTCATAAAAAAATGTATATTCTGCTGCTTAAAAATGAAATGTTCTGGATATATCTCTTAAGTACATCTGGTCCAATGTGTCATTCAAAGCCATTGTTTCCTTGTAGATTTTCTGCTTACATGATCTGTCCATTGCTATAAGTGGGGTGTTGAAGTCCTCTACTATTATGGTATTATTAACAATGTGTTTCTTTATATTTGTGATTGATTTATATATTTGGTTGCTACAACATTGGAGTTATATTTACAATTGTTAGATCTTCTTGGTGAATAGAACCCTTAATTAAGTTATAATGCCCTTCTTCTTCTCTTGATATAGTTGTTTATATAAGTATGGCTACTTATGCTTTCTTTTGATGACCATTAGTGTGACCATTAGGGGTTCTCCATCTCTTTTCTTTCAATTTTCAGGTGTCTTTAGGCCTATCTAATATTTTCTAGCACCTATAATTTGTGCCAGATCATGTTCTGGGTGCTTTCCTTGGATAAACTTATTTCTCATTATAACCATGTAACGTTCATAATATTATTACTTCTATTTTACAAATGAAGAAACTGAGGGCAAGAGTGCTTTTGGAAAGGTCAATATCCAGCATACAAACTAGGGAGTCAGATTATTGGACCATTTGCTTCCGCCATATACTTTCTATATTCAATTACTTATAATGACCATTTCCAAAGTCCATGTGAAAGCATAATTGCACATAGCTCACTAGATAACAATATATATTGCATGACTTTATTGTTTTTTCAATCACTGAGATTAGCCCCTAAGTTAATGTAATGCATCCAAAATGGTAATACATTTACTAATTGAACAATGCAATCAAAACAACATTGCAGAAAAGTAGTAAATATATAATCCAAAAAAGTCATTCTCTACATCACAAGTAAGAACACATTTTTTAATTCTTTTGTTAAGGCTATTTATTTAAGTTTTTAGAGAGAGAAAGAGAGAGAGTGCAGATGGGGCAGAGAGATAGAGAAGGAGAAAGAGAGAATCCCAAGCAGGCCCTACAGTGTCAGCACAAAGCCCGATGTGGGGCTCGAGCTCATGACCTGAGCTGAAACCAAAAGTCAGACACTTCACTGACTGAGCCACCCAGGTGTCCCAGAAAGAACACATTTTTAACATAAATGTGCTTCAAGATGTTGTTAAAATAGCAATCTTAAGCTTAAAAGATGAAGGTAGTAATATGAGTGTCTAAAAAATGCAATATTTGCGTTATTAAGGCATCATTATCTCCATTTAAAATCTGTGTTCCAACATATTTATGGTATACTTTTCCCATAAACTCACTTGCACATTAGAAAAAAATTAAGTTAGGGCTTACTGAAGTATATTTGAGGCACATGATGGATGTGTGCACAAGGCATAAAAGCAAGCCAAAAAAATTAAAAATTATTATGCTATTTAATTCTCATTAATTCAGCTTTCCCTAGTAACTATTCTATCTATTAATGTGATTTCCACTACCTATAAGCTAATAATAAAACTTCTATCAGGGGCAAATAAATTTGCTGATCCCTGTGAGATTAAAGTCTATTTAGATATGTATTTTAAAAAGGCTTTCATGTGGCCTAAGTGCATCTTTTTAGTATTTATGGGTCTCCACAATGTCAAATACCATTCTTCCCATATTTAATTTTGATAAGTAAGACACCATTTTCCAGTTGTGATTCCTATCTCCAGCTACATTGTGTCACAAGATAGTTTACATCGAGTTATGACTCTCCTTTAGACTCTCTTTCTCTGTTTCACACAGCACCAGGATAAATAATAACCTCATGTAGGAAAAGAAAAATGGTACCAGAAGCAATTACTGTACCACATACTGAGTTCAATGAATAATATGATAAAACTCTCCTGGGCAACTTTACTGATTTCTCATATAGTCTTAAATCTCCACATCAGCATTTGCTAGAGGTAAAAGCACTTCATTTCACTGGCATCTGTAATAAAGATTTGTCAGCATTTCCACTATCAAACCCAGTTTTAAGGAACCCAATAACTCATGTATTTTTATCTGCATTAGACTGGGAGTTGGCAAAGAATATAACCAAACTGAAGTTTTAAAAAAGTAAAATATGTTTTAAGGTTGAGGGGACCAAAATGTTTTATTTAAATATAATAAAACTTAAAAATTTTTAAGTTATAACTCACATATCCTTCAGACCTTATCTAGACCTAAATTATTTTTTCATATGCTAACCCCTGAACTATCATTGCCTCACTCATAATAGTCAAAAGAATGGGACCTAAAAATGCAATTTAATTGTACAAATGTATAAACTATCCTTGCCATTTCAATGATAAGGCTAAACTAACTAATTTATTTATTTATTCAAATACATATTGAACTATTAAGTACCATTTTAGGCATCTGATATACAACAGTGAAAAACAAAACAATACAGAAAATTTCTGTCCTTCTGGGCAGCCAATCTAGTGGTGAATTTGAGATTTTTATCTATTTTATTGTATTCCATATAATTCATAAGGCCACTTTACTTCATTAATTACCATAGAGGAAATATTAACATACAGCATTATATAATTTATATCTTTAAAAAAATTTTTAATTTTTTTAAATGTTTTATTTATTTTTGATACAGAGAGAGACAGAGCATGAGAGGGGAAGGGGCAGAGAGAGAAGGAGACACAGAACCGGAAGAAGGCTCCAGGCTCTGAGCTAGCTGTCAGCACAGAGCCTGATGCGGGGCTTGAACCCACGAATGTGAGATCTGACCTGAGCCGAGGCCAGAGGTTTAACCGACTGAGCCACCCAGGCACCCCAATATAATTTATATCTTTGAAATATATAATTATGTTTTATTTTAGATCAAGACCTATGACACTGTGGCCCTTAAATAATTTATTTGGGAAAAAAAGAAATGGATACTCAGCCTTAGTCTGGTTCTGAATTTACCCTCATTATAAAACAACTTTTAAATGGTAACAGCTGAAACTTCAGTTGCTGTGGTAAGAGTATCAAAGCATTTGAGATATTTTTGATGGTTCTTAATTTTTCCTTAATGAAGATAGGGTTCTCTCTCTTTCTCTCTCTCTCTCTCTCTCTCTCTCTCTCACACACACACACACACACACACACACACACACACGTTTTTTCTATGTTTTTAATTTATCTTATTTTGAGAGAGACAGAGAGAGAATTGTAAGCAGGCTCCATGCTGCCGGCATAGAGGCCAACGTGGTGCTCAAACTCACAAACCATGAGATCATGACCTGAGCTGAAATCAAGAGTCAGATGCTTAACTAACTGAGCCACCCAGGTGCCCCAACATGCTTTTTTAAAAAATCACATTCTTATGGGTCAAATGAAAAGGGAAAAATGGTTATAATAATAATATCAAGTTAAAATAAAATGATAGAGATTAAACAAAACTGAAGCAGTTTATGTGTTCCTGAGAATCACTTTCTCTCTCAATTTTCGTAGTCTTACATACATACTCTGTGTATCCTATCTTGCCCTTACATTAAAAGTATTATATAATAATAATGAATAATGAATGAACCAAAAGTGTGGAGATCAAGATGGAGGCTGTGAAGTTGACGGGAAGTGGAAAGCTAACGAATGGACAGCATAAAGGGTAGGGGCAATGATTCTGCTGCCACTGGCTCCTGGAGAAGTTGAGTCAGCTCTATAAAACTATACAACTTACACCAGACATGAGGAAGAACAAAGCAGATCTCAACAGTTTGCCCCGTAATGCTCAAGAGAATGCAAAGTGGAGAATGATACTTTAAAAAGAAAGATTAAGAATGAAAGAATATTACCATGGGCAGACAGCAATAAGAAGATGGGTACTTCCTCGACGAACAAGTTATCAAGTCACTGTAACTATCTAGTATAGTTGCCACTGACCATGGTCTATACTACTGCTCTCATAGGCGATACTTCTGGAGAGATTAAGAATACATAATGTACAATGTGACCTAGAAACAACGATGACAACAACAACTTATATCAGAAAGCTTTCTAATAGTAAGATACATTTCCAGTTGGCATGTTTTGATTTTAAGTAGCTACCATCATTCTTGTATGGAATAGTGACCTATAAGAAAAAATAGCAACAAGTAAAAATAGAAGAACAAGGCCAGAGGTATCACATCCCCTGATTTATTTATTTATTTTTTATAGTTAATAATACTCTACTGTATATTTATCTTTTTGTTTATTTTTTAATAGTTTATTGTCAAATTGGTTTCCATACAACACCCAGTGCTCTTCCCCACAAGTGCCCTCCTCCATCACCACCACCTCTTTTCCCCCGCTCCCTTCCCCTTCAACCCTCAGTTCATTTTCAGTATTCAATAGTCTCTCAAGTTTTGCATCCCTCTCTCTCCCCAACTCTCTTTCCTTCTTCCCCTCCCCCTGGTCCTCCATTAGGTTTCTCCTGTTCTCCTGTTAGACCTATGAGTGCAAACATATGGTATCTGTCCTTCTCTGCCTGACTTACACTGGGGGAAAATTTATGTAGCCAGTCCCTTATGTAGCCAGAAATGAACTATTGAATTATATAAAGAGTAGAGTAAATGAAAATACTTTGGAGAAAGAAAATGATTCATATGGATACCAGAAATAATGATATTCATTCTTTGAATCACTGTATTATCTAATTGAAAAGAAAGTGTGAAACAAACAAAAATAAGATATGGAGAGATCATATCATGAGGACCTAAGTTAGGAAAATCTTTATTCCTGTAAAATTCTGAGAAAACTATCTAAATGTAATCATTGTGGATCATCAGTATTTGAATTCATAGCCTGCTTAGAATGACATCTCTTTCCTGAGATTATTTTTAAGCATCTACCTAAACATCAATTTGATGTAGTAAATGAGGCTAGGATTCCCCCCCCCCAATATTATCCCTTTAGGTATTTTCTCAGTATTTAGATGTTGGATAAATTTGTGTGCATGTTTGGGAGAATGCTGAAGCAAACCCAAAGGAGAAGGACATGATTTTATCATATGATTGCAAAGTGGAGTTTTCAATCATTAGGAATCTGTTTCTTAAATTTTAGTGCAACAATTTGAGTTTGAAAGCTCTTTGCCTTAGAAAGGATCCAATATTAGCTACCCTCTAGCTCTATTTAAATTTCTCCAAAAAGAGTGAAAATAGGATGATTAAAAATGAATTAGAATACTAACTGTTTTTCTACCCTCAGCCTTCCCTAAGATTGAACAAATAATTACAACCTCTTCAAAACTCCAGAATATGCGTGTGAGACAGTCATACAAGAAAATCCTTGTGCAATGAGAATTATCCATCAATGGTCAGTAATAGTTAGCAGCATGTGTTTTACCTAGTAGATGGTGAGTTTAACATTCAGCTGCTGCCATTTGTAATCAATAAAATCAACAAATGTTTATTGAGTACCTATCATTTAAAAGTGAATACCTACTTTAGAACAGAGTTGCTTCTCCTAAGCACCTTTTTAATTTAGTTGAAAATAGAGAACTTATATAGAAAAATGCAAATTAATAATATATGTTTACATGTAAGTGCCTAAGGAATAAATTATACGAGTAGAAGGACTATTAGATGCCAGTAAAAGGAAAGTTAAGATGTCCCAAAGTGGTTAGATGAATCATCCCAGAGAAGAGGCCACCAGAAAAATGGATTGTAGAATGAGTAAAAATCAGATAAATGGACAGAGGGTAAGAGTTGCTCAGGCAAGAGAAATGAAGTGAAGAAAGCTGCAAAGAAGAATCTTACTGGTGCATGGCCTGAAGAAAAACAATGATGGTTTTCATAAGAGGAAGATGTTTTAACGCCTTGGGGGTAAAATAGTAAATGTGAGCACTATTCAATATTCTGATTTTAGATTACTTTGTGCCCATTTAATGTTAACATTTACAGATAATTTTGTGCCAGGAACTATGTTATATATTTTATCAAATTTTTATCTTTAATACAAACTTCAAGTTGTATGTTGCATGTTATTATTGTCCTTATTATAAAGTTGGTAATTTGTCCATGGTGAAATTATCTACATAGTAGCAGACTCAAGAATCAAACCTAGATTTTCTGACTTCCATTTGTCCCTTCAACCTACAAGTAAAACTCTTTCTCAGTTAGGTATTTAATTCAGATACCAAGTATTAACTAACTGTAGAAGTGGTTTGCTCCTCTACTATTCATTGGTGGGTTAAACAGTTCTTGGATTTGCATATGTAAGTAAATTACATCATATTTCTCAACAAAGACTTCAAAGTTATTATGGTCTAACCTAATGATGTCCAGAGTGTATTCCTCTGGAAAATTATCCCCAAAGTTTTGTTTTCAAGAAACATTCTGCAATTAAAAATACTTGGAAGTTTTACATGTTTTCATTCCTTTGAGATATCCACGATACATATGAACTTACTAGATATTCAGTGACAAGTAAACCTTATGAATTTAGATTAACTCAGTATTTTCCACAAACTACTTAACCACGGAAGAGTTGTAGGGTGTGCCTGTGTCACATACCTATAAGAGCTGTGGAGCATACTCTGAAATTCTGATGTAACCAAATAATAAACATGGACTGTTATTGCTACAGAGCACAGAGAGTGCTTGCTGTATTATGAAAGTGGTTTTTTGTCTGTGAGGTCAGAGTGTTTCATATTTGCCAAAAATTGCAAATTTAAATGTTCAAAAAGCAAAATACAAATTTAGACATTTTTAAATTACACAAAGCTATGAGATAGAATAAGGACATATTTTATGGTCTGTGGCTTTAGTTACATTTGAATGAAGTATAAAATATTCTGTATATAATATGAAATGTTTTCCAAACACCTATGTAGCAAAGGCATTTCTTTTCTATCACTGCTCAGATGAAGTGGTGAAAAATATTTTGTTTGTTATTCTGATATTGGTTTATTCAACAAGATGGTGAAAACAAATTCATGAGTTGTTGTTTTTTAACCAATCACTACATAAAACCAAAGCTAAGAGAGCTCAGAACATAAAACTTATAGGACCGAAGTTAATAATACTTATTCTTATTTAGGCATCTAATTAATGGCATAAATGCCTCATAATAAGTGCACCTAACGAAATACATTGACTGATAAATGGATAAGGACCTTGGGACTCATCTGTTATTATGGATTTCTAGGGGAAATCACATTAGGGATGACAATAAAGCAAAATACATAGACATTTCTACCAGGAAAAGAGGTCTGTACCTTTCTTTTGAGTCATTGTGTTGGTTTTAAGAAATAGCCTGTCACTAAGAGTATCAGTTAAATTTCAAATAAAGAGAAGCAATTAGGAATCCAAGTCAAGAAGTCAAGTTGAGACAAAGATCAGAACTTGAGAATCAGGTATTGATCAGAAAGTAAAATTAGGTAGGGGGTACTAGACATAATTCAGGACTTACCGGACTTGAAATTCACATGATAGTCATGAGCAAGTTTTAGAAGAAAATCCATAGAAATATCAGGAAAAGAAAGAAATGTGCAGTGGTATAGAATTACTGAAGTTACACATGTGCTCTCTAAGTTGGCAATATCACAAATTTTCATGATATAAACTGCCGTCTAGTTTGATAACTCCAAATATCATCCCCAGCCCAGATCATTCTTTTCAGGTATGAAACTACATATCTAACTGACAACTAGATAAATATACCACAGGAAATTTAAATATAATATATTCAAAATTAAATTCATCTTTTATTACCACAATTCTGCTTTTTTACATCAATAATGTTTTCAGCAATGTTTATCAGAAAAAAAAAGTCTTTCTGACCTCTGACCTATTCTTAAACTCCAGTTTATAAAGTGTTACTATATATCTTCCATTCTCCACTCTTGGTTTATAATGTCCTTCCCATTCAACCCTTCAGACATTGTCCTATCTTATATTTTATCAGCTCTCACTCTTGCAATATTCTCTTGGTTGGTCTCACCAAATCTTATCTCACGAAATACAATTCTATCTCCAATTTAAAGAGAGATTTTTTAAAAGATAAAGGGCTAGTATCTAAAATCTACAAGGAACTCACCAAACTCCACACCCAAAAAACAAATAACCTAGTGAAGAAATGGGCAGAAGACATGAACAGACACTTCTCCAAACAGGACATCCAGATGGCTTACAGGCACATGAAACGATGCTCAGCATCACTCATCATCAGGGAAATACAAATCAAAACCACACTGAGATACCACCTCACACCAGTCAAAGTGGCTAAAATGAACAAATCAAGAGATTATAGATGCTGGCGAGGGTGTGGAGAGATGGGCACCCTCCTACACTGTTGGTGGGAATGTAAACTGGTGCAGCCGCTCTGGAAAACAGTGTGGAGGTTCCTCAAAAAACTATCCGTAGAACTCCCCTATGACCCAGCAATAGCACTGCTAGGGATCTACCCAAGGGATACAGAAGCACTGATGCATAGGGGCACATGTACCCCAATGTTCATAGCAGCACTGTCAACAATAGCCAA
>NC_043706.1:87633796-87804348 GCF_006229205.1 Suricata suricatta | reverse complement strand
ATATATATATGTACAATGGAGTATTACATGGCAATGAGAAAGAATAAAATACGTCCATATGTAGCAAAGTGGATGGACTCAAGAGTATCATGCTAAGTGAAATAAGTCAGGCAGAGAAGGACAGTAACCATATGTTTGCACTCATAGGTCTACCAGGAGAACAGGAGAAGCCTAATGGAGGACCGGGGGAGGGGAAGAGGGAAAGAGAGTTGGGGAGAGAGAGGGATGCAAAACTTGAGAGACTATTGAATGCTGAAAATGAACCGAGGGTTGAAGGGGGAGGGGGAGGGGGAAAAGAGGTGGTGGTGATGGAGGAGGGCACTTGTGGGGAAGAGCACTGCGTATTATATGGAAACCAATTTGACAATAAACTTTCTAAATAAATAAATAAATAAATAAATAAAATAAAAGTCCTGTCCTGATCATATTGTCCATGTACCTTAAGTCTTTCAAAATTACACCATCATAAATAGATTAAAAGCGACACTCTTTTATAAGACCTACAAAACTTCCTCTCTTTTATTCTGCTGCCTGCCTGCTCCCCTTCATCCATCACTTCCCTTCCACATTCTCTGTGCTCTAACTGCAGTGGATTACTTAGAGTTATTTATATACCTCAAGGATTTGTGAAAAGCAAGCACTGGCACTGCCTCTCCTTGCTCTTACCAAAGTAGGTTTCAGGCTATGGGCAAAATACAAAAGCTCACAACAGTGAACAGTAAGAAATAATAGAATCTTGCTAAAAGTTGAGGGCATGGAATTAGATGTACATAGAAATTACGTGTGGAGAATAACTGATGTTGTGGGAATGTTGTAAAAGAAGCATAACTGGAACAAAGGCCTAATCATCATCAAAAATGGGCTCCTTTTACTTAGGAGATAAAGTATGTTACACTAGGCTCTTCAGAGATAAGTTGCCAACCAGAGTGAAAAGCCAGGGCTGGATGTTATAACGAATTCTAGTTAAAAAAGAAAAATGGCCTCTTGCAATGGAAAACTGTAGATTCAAAATTCAGTCTGCTTTCTCGTTAGACATAGGTGACACCACTGTTTCGTCATTGTAATAGTGTGTTTATTGGCAAGGGAGGGTGGTCAAGTTGGTCTACTCATCCAGCTAGAATTCAAGACCTTTTTATTTATTTATTTTTATTTATCTTTTTAACATTTTTATTCATTTTTGAGAGACAGAGACAGCACAGGCAGGGGAGGGGAGAAGAGAGAGACACAGAATCTGAAGCAGGCTCCAGCGTCCGAGCTGTCAGCACAGGGCCCGACGCAGGGCCCAAACCCGTGACTATGAGATCATGACCTGAGCTGGAATTCATGGTCCTTTTAATTTTAATTCTTGAAAATATACAGAGTTATAATGCAATTGATGAAGAAATTTCATTTTGAAAAAAATGACATTAAGTATAAGGCAACAGGAAAAAGCAGTCTTAGTCTCCTGAAAGCAGTTGAAAAAATGTTTTATTCTGTTCTCCATAAAAAGCCCTTGCTCAGAGATCCCTACTCTGTATCAACTAGAAAAAAAAAAATAGATGAATTCCCCAGTACATTTCTACACACCCAGACCCTTGCAGGAAACTAAAGACGAAACTGAGTCCAAGTGACTCTGAATTCAGGGAGATTAGGAACCATGTTAAAACCTAAAGGAATAAATTAAAGTTTATATCAGTCAGGGGCACCTGGGTGGGTCAGTTGGTTAAGCATCCAACTTCGGCTCAGGTCATGATCTCACATTTCATGAGTTCCAGTTCAGGCGCAGTGCCAACAGCTCAAAGCCTACAGCCTACTTCCGATTCTGTGTTGCCCTCTCTCTCTGCCTCTTCCCTGCTTGTGCTCTCTTTCTCTCTCAAAAATAAACATTAAAAAACAAACAAACAAATAAATACATAACATTTACATCAGTGAAAAGTAGGTTCTCTATCCTGTTTTCCCTTCTTAATTGAAAACCATAGCTGCCAGGCTATAGGATTCCTTTCAGAAATTATGCAATGAAGAGAATAGATACATAGGTTTAAGTATTTGTTAGACCCTCCAGATGGAAGGCCAGATCTCCCCCCAAAACACTCCTTGGTGTAGTTCACCTTCTGGTTAATTGTCTTCATGTTCATAGTGCTTCCATTCCCATCTATGGTGATTTACTCTAAAGCATGAATGGACATTTGAGAAAATTTGAGTGAAGCCTCTAACAGCAAGACAGAAGCAAAACAGAAAAAGAAAAACACAAATAAGGGAACAATATAAGGGACAGACAAAAACTTCAAAAAAGAAAACAAAATGAATCAATGCTACTGAATCTACAAAAGCTTTTCAAAATTAAAAATAAAAGTAAACATAAATGAAGTGCACTGAAAAGAAATGAGTTACCAAGCCATGAAAAGATATGGAAGAATCTTAAGTGAATATTAGTAATGAAAGAAACCAGGCTGAAAAGGCTATATACTGCATGATTCCAAGTACATGACATTCTGGTAAAGACTATGGGGACAATAAGAAGATCAATGGTTGCCAGGCATTGCACTAGGGGGGTTAAGAGACAAAGCACAGAGGATTTTCAGGGCAGTGAAAATACTCTATATGATACCCCTAATGGTGGATATATGTCATTATACATTTGTCCAAACCCACAGAACATGCAACACTGAGAATGGATTGAAATATAAACTATGCACTTGGGTGATTATGCTGCACCAGTATAGTTTCATCTTTTATAACAAATGCACCACCGTGGTGGGGGATGTTGATAAGGGGGAGGCTATGCATGTATAAGGTAGATATATAGGGTATCCCTGCACCTTCCCCCCAATTTTCCTATAAACCTAAACTGCTCTAAACATTTTCTTAAATGTATAAACCATTGAAGGGTGCCTGGGTGCTCAGTCAGAGTCCAGCCCTTGGTTTCAACTCAGGTCATGATCTCCTGGTTTCGTGAGTTCAAGCCCTGCCTCAGGCTCTGTCTGCAATGGCAGCATTGAGCCTCCTTGGGATTCTCTCTCTCTCCCTCTCTTTTGGCCCATCCTCACTTGCACTGTCTCAGTCCCAAAATAAATAAATAAACTTTAAAATTTTTTTTAAAAATATAAACAAATGATGGACTAGAAGACAAAATTGAGAAACTCAGAAAACAAAATTTAATAAATAACAACAAAATGAAATTACATGATAAGATTAGAGAATTATTAGATTCATCTGGGGAGATTTCAAACAATACTAATGTCAGGAGCTCATCAGTTAAATTAGAATGTCTGGGTATGGGACCCGGGAATCAATAGTTAAACAACAAAAGAAAAAAACAAAAATTGTCTAGTATTTACATATTTACATGGTGCTGAAATGTATAATAACCAGCTAACGGACATGCAGACGGAGAGAGACAATGAGAAAAAGGCAAAAAGGATATTGTTAAGTAAATAATATTTTGACATATCTTAGAACCAAAGAACATTTGTTTCCAGACTGAATGATCCCAGCAAAATTCTGCACAAGTGCTGTTGAATAGAAATATAATGCAAACTACAAGTAGGAGTCACATATGTAACTTAAAATTTTTTAGTAACCACATTAAAAAAAAAGTTGGGGCACCTAGGTGGCTCAGTCAGTTAAGTGTCTGACTCTTGATCATGGTTCAGGTCATGATCTGACAGTTTGAAAGCTCAAGCCTTGCATCAGGCTGTGCACTGACGGCAAAGAGGCTGCCTAGGATTCTGTCTCTCCTTCTCTCTGCACCTCCCGCATTTGTGCTTGCTCTCTCTCAAAGTAAATAAATAAATTTTAAATGAGTTAAAGTAACAGATAAAGTTAGTTTTAATAATATATTTATTTACCCTAATATATCCAAAATATTATATTTCAACATATAATCAATATAAAATTGAGATGTTTTTATTCTTTTTTTTTAATATCACATCTTTGAAAGCCAGTGTTTATTCTGTAGTAACAGCACATCTATATTCAGTCTAGCTAAATTTCAGTAGCCATGTGTGGCTATTAGCTACTATAATTGGAAAGCATGGATCTAAACTCTAGAGAATGTTCAATAAAGTTAATTTTTAAATGTTCCACACCCCCATCACATCTTAGTGAAATTTCCAAGCTTCAGAAATAACAAGATGATCCTAAAATTGTCTGTAGGAGAAAAAAATACAGTCCAAAATCATACAAAGGATCAGAAATAAGAACAACCACGCACACTTGAACAAATGCAACAGGCAAAGACAAATGGAGCCATGCCGTGTGTAGAATTCACCTGTAATTCTATACACAGGAGGTGATGTTTTTCAAAATGCGAGCTCTAAAATGTTTGCCTCAGGGCACCTGGGTGGCTCAATCGGTGGAGCATCTGTCTTCAGCTCAGGTCATGATCTCACAGTTGATGGGTTTGACCCCCCGTCAGACTCTGTGCTGACAGCTCAGAGCCTGGAGCCTGCTTTGGATTCTGTGTTTCCCTCTCACTCTGCTCCTCCCCCACTCATGCTCTGTCTGTCTCTCAAAAATGAATAAACATTAAAAAAATTAAAAATAAAATAAAATGTTTGCCTCTCATGTGACCTTCCTCAGGATGCTATTACTGCTTATACTCCAACAAATTAAAAAAATAATAATTTACAGAAGTCCTAGAATCCCAGAAAATGAGTCTCCAGTAAAGGAGAAAGGTAAACAGAATTCTCAGGGTGATGGTAAAGGGAAGTCTCAGGAGGAGAGCTGAGGAAGAGCCTAAAGCAGAAGGCCAGTTTGCAGCAGAGCACGTGGCTTCAAGGTGTGCCTCCAGAGACATATAAGAAGCCTGTGTGCAATCTGGTGCCTCTGCCTATATTAAGAGAAGTGTTTTGAAGCTTGATAAGACTGAAGATGAATTAGTGGTATTTTCATAGAAAGCCGCAAAGTGATTTAAAAAAATTTTACCTAGCAAACACCCTGGCCAAAATAAATACTGAAATATAATCATGGAAATAAAGGAAGAAATAGCTTTGTAAGCATTAAATTTTGGAAAATAAAACTGGCTATCCAGCAAAGGAGAATTATAGCAATGACAAAATATTAAAAGTGTTTTCAAGGAAAAAATCTTGGAAAATTTAAGAATTTTATATTCTAGCCATTTTGCCATGTAATTTATGAAAGTACTAAAAATTACCATACATATATTCTTCATTTAAAGAAAAAGAAAAAAATATTTTCTTTAAAATTTTTATTAATGTTTATTTACTTTTGAGACAGAGACAGCATGAGTGGGGGAGGGGCAGAGAGAGAGGGAGACATAGAATCCAAAGAAAGCTCCAGGCTGCAAGTTGTCCGCACAGAGCCCAATGCAGGGCTCAAACCCATCAACTGTGAGATCATCACCTGAGCTGAAGTCAGAAGCTCAACTGACTGAGCCACCCAAGTGCCCTTGAAAAATGTATTTTCTAACACCAATCAAATGATACCTCAAGGAATGGCAAAGTTAACATTAAAAAAAAACCATAAACACTACATTCAGGAAAACTCAGTCTATTGGGCCCTGTGTTAGACTCTACTGGGCATGGAGCCTGCTTACGATTCTCTCTCTCCCTCTCTCTCTGCCCCTCTCCTGCTCTCTCTCTCTTCTCCTCTCATAAATAAATAAATAAAACTAAAAAGAATTTTCAGAAAGCATGTTATTTAAGTGTATTATATAATGACTAGTACCTGAATTTCAAAGCCCTGTGTAGTTTCAGAGATGAAGGTTCTGTTTGACTCCGCAATACTCTCCTATTAGTCTATTTTCATTTAGAAAAAGGAGAAGATGGAGAAAAAGGAGAAGGAGAAAGAGAAGGAGAAGGAGAAGGAGAAGAAGAAGTAAAAGGGTCTTAAAGCACTTTACAGAGAAAAATTCAGCCTGTATATGAATTTTTCATTAAATAATTAAAAACAAAATAAACGGAACATTTATATAATAAAAACTAAAAAGTTGAAACAAAAATAACACAAAAAAGCAGTAGGAAAATACAGAAATAGAAAAAAACAAGTAAATCAATGAATAGCATATAAACATCTTTTAGTAAAAGCCAACAGTAAGTTCTCTTAATTAACAAAATCTAAGAAAAAAAAGTTTTAAAAACACAGAATTTTACATGAGAAAGGGACTCAGTAGGTAGATTATAAAACTTACATGATGACATTATATAAAATCTGTGTTAATAAATTTGAATACCTCAAATTTATGGTACCTATGTATGATATAATATTGACTCAAAAAGTAACAACATGAATAGATCAATAGCCATAAAAGAAATTATAATATTTCAGAAATCTTCCCAGAAAATATCTAAATAGTGTGAAACTTTTATTTTTTAATTTTTATTGTTTATTTATTTGTTTTTTTAATTTTTGAGAGACAGAGAGAGACCGTGCAAGCAGGGGAGGGTCAGAGAGAGAAGGAAACACAGAATCCAAAGACAGGCTCCAGGCTCTGAGCTACCTGTCAGCACAGAGCCTAACGCAGGACTCGAACCCACAAACCATGAGATCATGACTTGAACCAAAGTCGAACACTTAACCAACTGAGCCACCCAGGCGCCCCGGAACTTTTATTTTTAATCTAATATGCAACAAATGATTTCAAGCTATACACAGGCTACTTAAGAGCACAGCAAATGCTGAGACAACAGTTCCCTTTTTCTTAAATGAAGTTAGCATTAACACTGACATAAAAAGCTAACAAAATAGTTATATGCTGTACCTATGGAGTAGTCACCACCGGCTATATCTAAAAACAATAGAGCAAACAATACATAGCTATCCATTGAAACATTTTTTAGTTATAACCAATAATACCTTATCCATAGAATACAACTATGATTACCATTCAGAAATGTATTAATACATTCATCAGAATAATAAGTGTGACTAGAAAAATTAACAATAACTTGTATAGATAACCAATGTATTAAAAAATATTTAATGGCCTTTCTTGGGAAACATTTAATTTGAAAACTAGGCATAAAAATCTTCTTGAGAATAAATCTATTACCATATAATAACTAGAAAAGACCATTAAATTAAAGAGAACTGGCTCAGAGAATGAAATTCTCACTGAATGAAAAAAATCAATCAAATAAAAGGAATTAAAAATGAGTGAAAGAAGAGATGAAATTATAGCTATCTGTGAGATGTATGATTAAATCTAAGTAAAAACAATTAAGCAAAGATTTCTTAAATATAGAAATATTTCCACAAACTCATAAGTAGGGTCCACAACCTCATATCTTAGAAAATAATCAGCAATGTGTCCCCATAAACTGTATGTGATGGATATTCTACTAAAATTAGGCATGTGTCTGTCTCCTTTTAACTGGAACTTATTATATCACTATGGGTTTGTTGTTTTTATGTTGATTTTGTTCCTGAATCTTCTTGAGCTAATTCTTAATTGAAAGTTAAGAGGAAGTACATCTTTTACAATGTTGATGAAGACTGCTTCATTATAGACATCTAGTGAGTACTTTGATTACAAATTTGCAGACATTTCTAATAATTTACACTATAAAAGCAACACCAGAATTCAGAAAAGGAACTCCAGTACTGACAGAGAAAATTGAAGATGAAAAGCAGAGGGTAAGCTCAAACAGAAAACCAGGCTTTCAATGAAGAGAACTATTAGGCTTTATTCCTTCAGCTTTTGTTTGTCTTTAGATCTGACTTGGGAACATCGGAAGTAACTCTTCTATAGTAACTATCCAGCCCTAATGTCCTACAAGATGGCTGGCTTGGAAATCCCAAGCCATCTAGCAGGTGGGGAGCCAAATTCTAAGAGTCACCTTGGGAGTCACCTTGGCATGGCGACCAAGCGGCCATTTTGCTGTGAGTTGGAAAAACACCGTGCACCAACGACCCCCACACCTCACCCACAGACCTGGAATGTTCTGCACCAGTTTGAAAACAGCCAATCTTGGAGCCCCAGCTTCCCACCACCCTGACAGAGGAGGCAACCTATCCCATCCTGCCACGTCCCTAAAGTGCCCTTATTTGGTGGTCTGCCCTCCCAGGACCTGACCGGAAGTCTTTCACCCATAAAATACCTCACCCCTCCTGTACCAGGCACGACTTCCCTGACTCTCCACTCTCGGAGTCACGGAACCTCGCCTGGGAATTGCAGATCCCAATAAAGGCTTTCTTGGCTCCATAACTTGGTCTCTTTCTTTCCTCTCATCTCTGCCTCCATCCATTAAATCTTACACAAATCAATGCCAAACACCTAGCAGAATAAAAAAGCAATATTTTCAGGCTCTAACTGAAAAGATTGCATTTTTTACTCTTAAAATAGTTGGTTACTATATTTACTCTAAATTGTTTCCAATATATATATTTATTATTTAGAAGATTTCATGAAAATTTTATTATGATGGTGAGAAATCATAGAGGTTTTTAGAGCCTTATTTTTATATTTTTAATTAGCTGACTTGCTTAATGAGGATGAAAGAAACTGTGAATCTCATAATTAGAAGATGATTAAAAAATAAAAGAAGTCTGTATCAATATTATGAAATACATTTAAGTGCTTATTTAGTTGATCATATTTTATAAAGTATTTAAAAAGAAATTCAGATGTGGGGATTGTTATATTCTATGTAAATGATTCATTTATAAGGTATTAATTTGCACTCATTTAAAATGGTATTTTTAAACATGATGACATTTAACAAGAATCTAGTATCATTAGCATTTGTAAAGATCAATGACTATTTGGTTTGATAACTTCCTGTACTCATCCAAAGCCCAAAGGCAATTTCAAGCTTGTAATTTCACTTCTTTACCACCACTCTCCAAACTACATTTTATTCAATGTAAAATAGTCTTGTTATTTTTTTCTTAGCTAAATTAAGGAAGTTTCATCAATGTCTACAGTAAACTTTGATCTTACAAATGGAAATGGATCATATATTTAAGGAAATTTGTTTCCCATAAACTCAAATACTAGCATTTCATTATATTTTGATGATTTATATGACTCTAAATGTTGGAAAAATATGTAGAAACTTCCTGGACAGGCTAAAAATATTTTCCAATTCACAGTCACAAGAAACAACCAAACAAATAAGCAGAAGATAAGCACAAATAACAGCAGAGTTGATTATTATTAATCCATTGACAAAACGGTGTTCTTTACTTCTTTCTTTAACCTCTGCCATTCCAACTACTCTGCTTTTACTATTATAGAGCTAAAGAAAGGTCTTGCCATTGTCTGAGTCCTGATCTTTCAAATTCCTTCTGTTCACCATAATTCTGCCATCCCTAATTAGCATTCTTGTCAGAAGCCTATGGTACACTACGGGTTATCACAATTGGAAGTGAGAATATCAGGAGAAAAAAGTGAACAAAACCAAACAGCTACAATCAGAACAACTTAATATTTTCAAGAAAAGACAATACTAAGGATGACTGGTTTGTTAGGATTAAAAACTCCTGATGAGAGACTCTCCACATATGCTAATATAGTATTCTCTTGGCTGGAAAACAACCCCATTTCAGTATCTCAAGATGTTATTAAAAAGGGATTTTTGGGGCACCTGAGTTGCTCAGTAGTTTAAGTTCCAACTTAGGCTCAGGTCATGATCTCACAGCTCCGTGAGTTTGGGCCCCACATCAGTTTGGGCTGACAGATCACAGCCTGGAGCCTGCTTCAGATTCTGTGTCTCCCTCTCTCTCGCTGCCCCTCCCCCCTCATGCTCTGTTTCTCTTCTCAAAAATAAGTAAATATTTAAAAAATTAATTTAAAAAAGGCACTTTCCTATAAACTACCTGGATAGAAAATGAATATTATAATCTGGAACTTATGTTTTAAAACACCAACAAAATAGTATAGCAGGCCTGTAGAGCAAAATTTACCTTAATAACATTTTAATAAACCATGTTTATTATTTGCCTTTTACCTATTTCAGAATTTTAGTGCATTCTGAGGCATTTACGAGGTTTTCTTTCCTTTCTGTGATTTTGTTTTGCAAGGTTATTAAGTAAAGACATTCTTCTTATTTCAATTTTTTTAAATTTTTTTAATGTTTATTTTGAGAGAGAGAGAATCCCTAACAGGCTCACAGGGTCAGGATGGAGCCCAATGAAGGGCTCCATCTCACAAACCATGAGATCGTGACCTTAGCCAAACTCAAGATCGGAGGCTTGATTAACTGAGCCACCCAGGTGCCCCATGGCATTCTTTTTAATAACTGATTCTCAAATTACACACACAAATTCTTTAGTACACAACTGTAGATACAATTACCATGTTCTTAGTTGCAACAAACTGTGTTTGCATGTTTTCAGAAGACTTTTTCAGAAGAATAACTACAAAAAACTTATAAAATGTACAAAAATATCCAAGTCTTTATTGGCCATAGTTGTCGTTCCATGAAAAGTTTTTTTAACTATATATCTACAAAAATATCTACAGAAATATAGGTAGGTAACATTGAAGTTAAGAAAAACAGCTAGAGTTTTGCTAGTTGTGCTGTTCAAAATATTTCAGGAAAGATACTGATTTCATAGTGTTTGGCTTAGTGATTACCATTCATATTTTAGTCAATACTGATCTGCAATTTAATTCTTTCCCTTGACTGAATTATCAGTTTAGATGGGAGATTTTGGTTTTTACTCTTTTGGCCAATAAATATTTCATTAGCTTAACTCCTTAGTGAAAAAGAAAGAGAAAAAAATAAACCTTATGCTCAAATCAATCATATGTGCCATTTCACTGCTCTTCCAGTAAAAGGTTTGATGGGAAAGGAGATTGCACCTATTAGCTAATCTCCAAATTGCATCTCATTTCTGAATATAATTTATTTACCCCTTACATGAATACTCAAGATTTGACTATACAAAAGTTATTGCCAACATCTCCATTCATAGACAACTAAAGAGAGCTCATTATGTCCCTTCCCAACATTCTTATCATGCTTTGTGGCAAGGCTAATGCCTCATCTCTTAGACTTTTAACCTGAAGTCCTCATCCGTATTCCTCATTTGTTTTTGCCCCACATGCAACCCACCCCTAATACATTTCATACTTGATTCTTCAGCATTGCCATCTTTTCCCTTTCCCATGTGATACAATGCCTCTCAAATCAGATTCTATAAATCTCCCATTCCATAGTACCCACACACAAAACCATTTCACTTGTTCAGAATGTTCCTTGACTTGTTTTTTTAAATCTCTTAAAATAATCCATCTTCTATTTTCCTTTTGTTATCTGAATTGTGAATATGGAGTTTAAGAAGACTAAGTTATCTAAGAAACAAACTTCTGCTTTGAGTGAAAAGTACTAGAAACATACAGAGTTTGGAAGAGGTGTGGTAAGGCCTGAATTGAAAAAGGAGTTTGGAGGAATATTAAGTTCAATACTGAACATCCACTCAAGTCAAGGCTGCAGCTGAAATTTAGATTTTATCATTTGACAGGGTTCTATTGTGATAATATCTTTGACGATGAGAAAGCTAGAGTAGAAATACTGCATTTCCATGTCGTTTGCTGTGGTTAAGCTGAACCAGAAATTCAGATTTCTCTTTTCATTCTTTTGTACCAAACTTAATACATTGTTCATGATAAAATAAGCTTCAAGGAAATTACAGTACTGAAAATGATGTTGGCAATGAGAAAGAACATAACAAAATAAAAACACTTCGGAATCTTCATTATGGTGGCATTTTTAAAGCAGATATAATAAAGAAGGATGAAGAAAGCACATGTGTGTTATATATGGTTAAAAGGGGGAGGTTCTGGTCACTTACAAAACCTTTAAAAATTAAGACCCTATGGTTTTAAAAATTATGCCTAATTTCACATTAAACAGCTTTCTTTCTGTATGGTACTACCATCAATAGTCTTATGTTTATTTAGCTAATCTGGAGGTCTAAGAGAGTATTAAGTTATTAGAAATAAAATACAATGAGCTATTAAAGCGAAAATGAGAAAGAGAAATGTAGTGCTAGCAGAAGCCCTGAAATAGAAGAAAAAATATGGTGAGAAAAGGTTTGGTTGCCTTTGAACACACAGGTAGCAGGAGTAACTCAGGAGTCTGAGTTTAAATGAGGCACTCTCATCGCAGACGCTTATATTTAAGGAGTACTTGTGTGTGTGTATTTACTGTGTCTTTCTTAAATTATTTTGATCTTATTATCTCCACAATACACGTTTAAAACTGCTTGGAAATGGTGTAGGGGTTGCTAAGAATGAAAACCTTTTGTATTGTGAGGCTGTAGAGTCTGGGTTTCCAAGCCCGATGCTAGCAACTTCAAGAACTAGGAGCTTGACAGTCTGTCGGTGACAAGGGGAAGAGAAGGATCAGAGGGGAAACGCATTGCATTGCGGTGGCAGACTTGAAGCCCTAGAAATCTGCTTTTGTTGATATTATGGAAGAAGCTGCAGAACCATTTAGGGGATGATTCGGTCACTTCATCTTTTGTGCTGTGAAACCTTCCCATTGTCCTCGGAAGCTTGCTCCCAGATAAGCTTCCTCTATCTGTGGGCTGTAACAATAAGGCTTTACAAGCCTAAGCAAGTAAAGGATACTGAACTATATAACCTTCCAGGAAGTGCTAGGAGAAAAAAAAAAAAATAAATAAGACTAAGTTACAGATGCAAACACACTTTTTAAATTCATCGAGCAACCAAGAAGAAAGAACCTTCTTAAGAGTAAGTGATTTTTCTAAAGAAGCAACCAAATTCACAATCATTTGCATGCTGAAGTGCTACTAGCTATGAAGGCAAAAAACATGTACAGTGGCATTTAAGTGTTAGTAATCTTTTGATGGACAAAAATCAATTATTATACAGGAGCAGCACAGTGGGAAGCACTCAATATATTTAGACAGCCTGAGAAAATCCGCTGAAAACCAAGAACTCAGAGGGAAAATAGGCATTTTCTGCATGAAGTTAAATAAATATTCAGTCACCTAATGCTGTCCCTAGCTAGTGGATCCTAAGGAGTAAAGACAAAAGGATCAGATTATAAATTGAAGATACAGGACACACTATTTTTTAAGAGCAGTCTGTGTCTTGTTCTAAATGAGTATTTTTCTTATTCATTTTGATAATTAAGAATTTATATTTTAATAGTTTCTATGAAATAAATAAAATCCTCATAAATGAAAGCATGATTCTAAGGTTAAATTTTTAGTTCCATTAATAACAACAAACAGAAAAAGCAAGGGAACCTTAATAGCAACTGAACTTGAAATTCAAAGACCAGAAAGGTAATATAAGAAAATGTAAGAAAAGGGTATGAGTAGACCAAAGCTTTAGGTCCAGTCTTCTTGCAGGTGAAGTTACATAATTTGCAAATTATAGGATATCTTAAGTTTTCATTCAAAATAAAAAAATAATATACACTTAAAAATGTTTAAGGCTTTCTAAAATGAATCAGTCCATGATGTAACTATATGTTTGTTGCACCCATACAATGCACTGGGCATAGGTTGTGTTGTTCAAGGGGAGTACAAGAGATTTATAAACAAGATGCTCCATCTCAATTCTAAAGAGAAAAAAATATGGTAACTCCCACCACTATTTTGATTGCCCAGAAAAATATGAGATTATGGTTTAAAGAGGCTGAAAGAAAACTGAGGGCTCCATTAAAAATTTAAGGAGAGAAATGGGAAGCCCAAGACATCCAACTAAGTATAATATAACCTTGGCCTCCATGGCAGGGAATGTTTAGCTGTTTCTGGGCACACCACTAACAGAAAAACAGTGTTCTAGCACATGTAGGATTTCTGGATAAGAAGTGTTGCCTTAGAGGAACAACTCTCAATCAAAATGTTATTTTGGTCATAAACTATAGTTGCTAGACTTTTCCATAGTTGGCCAATGGAGTTTTCATTACATAGTATCAGTTGCTCGAGTTGGCTAATAGATTGGTTAAAACCCCACTACTCTACTTTTTAGCTGTGTGTCCATGAGTAGGCGATTTTGGCAATTCAGACATTAGCTATCTTAACTGTAAACGTAGGATCAATAATGGTATCTACCTCAAAAGGTTATTATGACTGATAACTGAGTAAATACATGAGTAATGCTTTGAACAGGGGCTAGCACATAGCAGGTATGCAATAAATGTCTGCTGGATATATTTTGGTTTTGGGGTGATTTTTGGGGGGGTTTTTTTTGGGGTAATGGATTATGTCATATTTTATAAAGCTGAGAAGCAGACCAAGGCACCAGCACCAGCCATCATGGTTTTCTTTCCATTTTGCAAATTTTCCAAGATCTTTTCTGCTTTAGGGCCCTTGCATATGCTTTTCTCTTTCCCAATAATACTCTCCTTTCTCTACCTTACTAATTCTTTCTCAAGCTTCAGGTCTTTGCAGTCTATTTCTCTTCAGGGAGGCCTATCTGACTTGTCCTGTCACGCCTGACTCCCAGGATAGCTCAGAAGTATTGTGTAAAAGGCATTACTCTGCTTATCTTTGTCTTATATCTTAATCAGAAGGTAATGTGTGTGTGTGTGTGTGTGTGTGTGTGTGTGTGTGTGTATCCTCCCCATGAATCTTCACCATTTTCTAAGCTCTCCGAGGGCAGATAGCATGTCTATTTTGTTCAGCAAACAAAGCTTTCACACAACCATCAATCAGTACATACCTGTTAAATAAAAGGAGAAATAAAAATAAATTTAAGAGAAATGGAGCTGATTATGATTAGCACCCTGATAATGTCAAATCCTAGAATACCTCACTGTTTTTTCTTAAGGCACATAACAAAAATATTGAACGAGAAGCATAGTGAACTTCTCTTTGATATTTTCATAGCCTCTCTTTGTGGAGATACCATTATTCACAACTCAGTCAGAATCTCCTCTGAGATTTTTCCAAGAGAGAAAAAGACAAAATTACCAAACATAAATCAAATGATCACAATCTCTTTAAAAAGATATAAACTACCAGTAAATTCTATTAAGCATAAGGCTTACTAAATAAGGCAACTAATCTCTTCAAATATGTTCTTTTCTCAATTGTGGCTATTTTATGATCAGAGTATTTTTCAGAACAAGAACTTTTTTCCATAAGTGATATAGAAACAAAGTGACAGACTTTCCTTTTAATAATTATTGAATCACTTAGAGACCAATAGAGGAATGTACTCTGAAACAGAAATAACCTATTTTTTAATGTTTATTTATTTTTGAGAGAAAGAGAGAGAGTAAGCGGGGAATGAGCAGAGAGAGAAGGAGACACAGACTCTGAAGCAGGTTCCAGGCTCTGAGCTGCCAGCACAGATCCCAACTTAGAATTGAATCCATGAGCTGTGAGATCATAGTCTGGGCCGAAGTCAGATGCTTAACCAACTTAGCCACCAACCCCACAACCCATATTTTAAAATGTAAGCTTAGTGTATACTTCATAGTTGATCTTACGTCTTCATCATTCAGAGTAATGATCTGACCAGTTTGTTCTCCATCATTGTTATAGATCAACAAATTACCTATGGAATTTTTTAAAAAATGAAGATTTCCCAAGACCAAAGCTCAGAAGTACTGTCTCCATAGGTATGATATGTGTTTTGGGTACAAGTACTTCTTAAAAAGTTTTATATCTGGTTTTAATATGAAGCTCAGATTAAGTACCACTTGTTTCAATAGATATAAAATTGTTTATGATTGAGACAAAAAAGTCTGAATACCTCTTATAAAACAACCCTGAGTAATTAAGACTGAGAATTATGTGGATAATTTAATCACCTGCTTTGTTTGGACAAGAAGTTTGCAATATAACCTTCACAGCCAAAAAATATTTAAGTATAACATTCAAAAGTTGTTTACTTCTAGTTTTCCATTTAATTAAATTCTGTTTATTTAATTTAATTTGACAAATATTTTAGTGCTCTTTTTCTGGCATTGAAATATCAAAAACTATAAAATTTAATCATGGGCTTTATGCTCATCTCAAATGGAAACACAGATATACAAATTTTCTAAAAAAAAAACCAATAAAACAGCACACAGTAATTGCCATGATAGTGTATTATGATACAAAAAGTGTACATCCCTCCACACCCCATAACATACACACAAGTTAATGGAGAGATCAGACCGTTTCATGGAGTGGTTGTCATTTGAGATGAGTCTGGAAGAATGAATAGGACTCTCATAGGGAGATGTGAAGAAATAAGCAAAGGTTTGGAGCCGTAAGATAAATGACATATCTAGGAGTTTGGCTGAATCAAGGAGAACACAGAAAGAAGACCGAACTGCTGAAGATTTCAAATATCCCCTGTATAGCACTTTTTATAAGCATTGCAGAGACATATACAATATAAAAATAGGAGAGATAGATCCTATTCTTCAAAGAAATGCTCAGTGATGTTTGGAAAAATACTGCACACATGAAATAAGAAAAGAATAGTATAACAAGAATCCTAAGTAACAGAAAGTACTTACAAGTACTATCATATCTCAGAAATGGCAAACAACATATTACAGACAAAAGGAATGTGGCTAACATAATCATGGGAATAGGTTAACTGGTTCCCCAAGTAAGTGAAAACACAGGGTTCCTGAAAGGGAATAATAGGAAATGAGGACAGAAAGGTGGGAGAAGACAAGACTGGAGAAGGTCTTGAACATCAGGGACAAAATTTTAGGTACTTTTTATGGTCAGTATGGATTCACTAAAGATTTCTAAGCAAGGAAACAGGAAGATGACAGATCATTACAAGAGAGAGTGGGGTTACACTGCAAAGGGAAAAAGGCTGTCAGCAAATGGATGATTTCATGGTTACTGCCAGAGTCCTAGAAGGAGGTAGTGAGATCCAGGACATACAGGGAAAAAAAAGAGGTCTTAGCACCTTGTGAGAGCATTTCAACTGAAAAATAAGGCCAGTGAATTTGTGGACATGAGAGTTACCTTTGAAAAGAGAGGGATATATAAAGACAACTAGGAAGTTTTGATATGATGGATAGGGAGCAAGTATTCACTAAGGCTCTTAGCAAGGGAGTGATTAAAAAACTCATAAACTTCCATCACTGTCATTTCATGATTACCAGCTTTGCTTCATTATCAAGAGTCTTTAACCCAAGCTGTTTTATTCTGACATGCCTAAGGATGTGACATCCCTTGTCGTTAATAAAGGAACAAGATTATGAATTCCTCCTGGCTTGCTTTGCCACCATAAATCAAATATAGAAACTATATAAATGCTATAAGTGTGTGGTGGTTGTTTGTTCTGAACATTAATCTCACATTCTTATTGACTACCTGGGAAGACACAAGAATTAGCATGGATAAGCTTATTCTGTAGGTAGAAAGTAATGACTTAATAATATAAGAGGCCCTTGCTTATTCTGAAATTAAAATTCCTACTTCACATGACATATTAGGGATAGGTAAATGTTACTGTGGGATTTAATTAAAATATATCATTAGAAGAAGGGTAAACATATCCATTGCATCTGTATTAATTATGTTGCTGGTGAAATTTTTTTTTGGTTTAAGAAAGCACTTGTCACTTAATTTTATTAGGTAGATTGATTTTCCATAATGAAGACCATTAAAAGTAACGTTAAAATATAGCAGAAAAATCCTGAAAAATTAATGACAGGCCCTTTAAAATATATTTGCAGGAGGTGAAACCAAAAGCAAAGTTCACATGCAGCCCCTCATATAACTATACATCTGGGCATCCATATATATATTTTAAATCTTAACACTGAAAATTCTTCAATAGCACCTCATTTTGTAGAAATGCTACAAATTCTAGTAATATGTAAAGTTGTATTATTAATCAGTATAAACAGCCCAAACATAATAACATCACTGAAGACTAACATAAAAAAACTGTGCCTAAATTATCCTTGACTCATCTGTTATACAGTAATTGCTAAATAAATGTAAAATACATTACATTCTGTTCCTTTCTGTTCAAACTATAGTGCCCTTATTAATCCACTTTCATGTTTAGCTACATTTATCTAAAAATAAATGGGAAAACAAATACTTACCAAAATGGTGGTAACAATCAAAGAACGGTTGGATAAGGAATCTGTGATGTTGGCTGGCTTTCCCTTTTGACTTTCTGTCATATTCAGGCCACTGGCTGGATCCCAAGTTCCAATCTATAAAATAGCATATGTACTTTGTAAATTGTTCATCAGGCACCTGTGAGAAAGCACTGTAAGAGAAAGTTAAGACTGCTAACACTTATTATTCACCTCTGCTGCATTATCTGCCGTCGCTAAAGTAAAGACTGCTTGTTTTAAGCATGATTCACTGCTCTGTGAAGTGTGTCCAGTGAAGTGTGACATTAAAGAACAAAATGATCCACTGCACTTCTACAGTCAGTATGGGAGCTTAATTTTCCATTCAAACTTTCATTCACCAAGATAAACCACATTTGATGATACCTTGATAGCTGGCTAGAAACTCATTAAGAGTGCATATCTTTTACTGTAATGGATCTATCTCATCCTCTCATTACAAAGATAACATGCTATGTTAGATAGACAAAGCTAAAAGAGCAAAACCTGGGAATCCAGGATAAATTAATAGGTAAAAGCAAGCTTAGGAGAGGCATTGATTAGTATTCTGCATGATCCCCAACAGGGCAAAATCTTACCCATAATTGCCTTTGGAGTTTTAAAAACTACACCTTTGCATGATTCAAAATACTTCAAAGAAATATTACAGCACAATCTCATCTGAAAAACCCATTCCAGTACTTCCATCTGTATGCTATCTAATAGCATCTGTATGTTATTTAATATGTACTTTAACTAATACTCTCTGATAATTAGGCCATACACTCTTAGTGTTCAGACATTTTACATCCCCTGAACACAGCCTATGGACTGATACAGCACACCTCTGGGATACACGGATAAGTGCAGAATGCCGCTGACTGCATAGACTGGGTGTTTTATGTACACCTGCACCATTACCCTGTCATATAACAATGGGCAGCACTGAAGAAGAACAGAGGCAAAAGAAGACCCAGTAGTTCTTTTCTCCGCCCTCTCACACTTAGAAGTTATCAGTAGTAAAATTTGTTTCCATATCTCTCTCAGCAATTACCCAATATGTTTATTTAAAGGAAAGGAAAACTATCAATTATCAATTTTTCTTTAAAGCAAACCTGTGGGGGCACCTGGGTTGCTCAGTCGGTTGACCTCAGCTCAGGTCATGATTGCACAGCATCCTGCGCCGCTTTTAGTAAGGGGCCTGCTTGGGATCCACTCTCTCCCTCTCTCAATGCTCCTCCCCAGCTTACATATGTGTACCCTCACTCTCTCTCTCTCTCTCAAAATAATCTAAAAAATAAATAAACAAAATAAAATAAAACTTTGTATGTAAATTAAATTATTGTTTTATTTTTTTTCTGTTTTTTATTTATTTTTGAGAGACAGAGAGAGACAGCACAAGCAGGGGAGGGTCAGAGAGAGAGGGAGACACAGAATCTGAAGCAGGTTCCAGGCTCTGAGCTAGCTGTCAGCACAGAGCCCAATGCAGGGCTCGAACTCACAAACCACGAGATCACGACCTGAGCCAAAGCAGGATGTTTGACCGACTGAGCCACCCAGGTGCCCCTAAATTAAATTATTTTAAAGTGACATTGATCTAGCGGGTAATAATTACTCTGATCTACCTAAATATGCTAAAAAAGATCTAATTAGCATAATCTTATTCAACTTTATTATTACAGTCCTTTTTATTTTTATATGTTATCACATTTACTTCTTTATCTCTTTTTTTGTTTCTTTTATTGTATTTATTTTATTTTATTTATTTGGGGGAGGGCATGCAAAGAGAGGGAGACAGAGGATCCAAACAGGCTCTGCACTGTCAGCACAGACTCCAGTGCAGGGCTTAAGCCTATGATATGTGAGATCATGTCCTGAGCCGAAATCAAGAGTTAGACACTTAACCAACTGAGTCACCTAGGCATTCCCTCAAGTATATATTTTTTAAATACATTAACTACATGAGGGGATTCAATATAAACTTTTTAATGATATCTTTAAAAAACTTCTTGCCACATTTTTTATTGAGCTAATTTTCTTCTTACCATTTAAAAACCACATATTCTTGATATCTGTGTCAATATAGGAGAAAGTCAAATAATACAGTAAGAAAAAAAAATACTGATTTCAGCATTCTCTCCAAAGCATATTATCTACTGGTCAATTAAATTACTTTAGACTATGACTACCATAGTGCCATAAAGACTGTCAAACTGTAATTTAGGGTCAATAATGTAAAGCCTTCAGGGGCCAGACAGTAACATCCATGTGTGAAGAAAAAGGACATTAGCCAGTAGTAAGAATTTCTAGGCAAAGGTGAGCAGCTTCTAAATTTCACAAAACTTCAACACAGAATAGCACATAACAGCCACAATCTGGACCCTGCTCTTCTGACAGCTGTGCCTTGGGGCTGCATGCATGAGAGCAGGTGACTTGTGACATGTCCTTATAAGGCATCACTAACAACTAATAGAAACCTTACTAGAGACCTGAGTGGGGAAAGAGAGAGAGCATAATGTAAAACCTAGAATGCCTGCTGACCTGTTTACAGTGCTTCAAATTCAATATCATAAAAAAAAAAACACCCTTCCTTTGACTGAATAAGACACATCTGCAGATCGGATTTTGCAGTGACCGCCACTTTTCTGCTCCTAGTCTGTAATTAATACCTATTACACATTTGTCCTCTTAGATTTCCTTTCTTTTTTTTTTCACCATTGACTACATAGCTCAATTTTTCAGATGTGTAATTCTACCAGCAAAAGCACTGGCAAACATCATGTTCCCACTGTCATCTGCCTAATAGCATCCTCAAAACTGATAAGGTTTTTAACTTTCTACCCATTTCACCAATACAAAATATTCCCAATTTCACTTATCATCATCTTCTATGATTATTTCTCTAAAAATTAATTTAGCTAAATGTCCACTCATCTAAATATATTTATCTTGTTTCATTCTCTGTCAGTTGCTTTTCTAGTACTATTTGGATTGAGGGTTCTGCTTAATGGATCCATAATTTCTTGTAGTCATAAGTATTAGGCATTCCCTTTTATAAATCAAGGTTTATGAACAGAAAATATAAGCTTTCAATATTTTCAGTAGCATAAAATTTAAATAAAACATTTTACATGATCCCTAGAGTTAAAGTCTACAGGGAAAATACGATTCAAAACTTACTATTTCTTGAGGGAATTTTTACCAGTGAATCTTTTGGTTTATTTTGATTTAATCACAAGAAACATGGCTAAGTCAAGACAATAGTTTTTTGTTTTAATCTATTTTCAGAACACAATAATTTTCATCATATGATTTAATCAAGTCTTTAAAGTACTTTTTTCAGTTCCAAAATCAAATAAAAATATCTAAACATTCTTTACCCCCAGAGTTGTTTTAACTAGAGTGATAAAAACTCTCAACAAAGTGGAAAAAAGGGAATGTATCTCAATACAATCTAGGCTATATTTGACAAGCCTACAACTAACATTGTAAGAAATTCTGAAAAGCTAAAAAAGTTTTTCCTCTAAGATCAAGAACAAAACCAGATGCCCACTTTTGCCATTTTTATTCAACATAGTACTGGAAGTCCTCATCATGGTAATTAGACAAGAAAAAATTCATCTGACTTGAAAAGGAAGAAGCAAAACTTTCACTATTTGCAAATGACATGATATTATATATAGAAAACTCTAAAAACTCCACATAAAACTATTAACCTAATAAACAAGTTTAGTTCAGGTTCAGAATACAGAAATCTATATACCAAAATCTGTTATGTTTCTATACACTAATAACAAACTATCAGGAAGAAATATTTTTAAAAATCTCAATATACTTGCATCAAAAATAATAAAATAATTAGAAATAAAATTAACCAAGGAGGTGAAATATCTGTACATTGGAAACTATAAGACATAGCACAAAAATAGACATATAGATCAATGGAATAGAATAGGAGGGCCCAGAAATACACTCATGCTTATACGGTCAATTAATCTATGACAAAGAAGTCAAGAACACACAATTGGGAAAAGATAGTCTTTTTAATAAATGGTCCTGGGAAAATTGGGCAGCTACATGCAAAACCATGAAACTGAACCACTTTCTATAACTATATACAAAAATAAACTAAAAATGGATTAAAGACCTAAATGTGAGACCTGAAACAGTAAAAAAAATTCTAGAATATAACATAGGCAACAATTTCTCTAGACATCAAGTGAAGTAACTTTTTTCTAGATATGTCTTCTAAGGCAAGGGACACAAAATAAAAATAAAATAATAAAAATAAACTATTGAGACTACATAAAAATAAAAAGGTTTTGCACAGTGAAGAAAATCATCAGCAAAACAAAAACTTAACCTATTAAATGAGAGAAGATATGTGCAAACATTATATCCACTAAGGGGTTAATATATAAAATGAGTAAAGAAATTTATACAACGCAACACTAAAATCAAAACAAACAAACAAAAACCCCACAACAATCCAATTAGACAATGGGCAGAGGACTTGAATATACATTTCTCCAAAGAAGACATACAGATGGCCAACAGATACATGAAAAGATGCTCAACATCACTAATTATCAGGGAAATGCAAATCAAAGCCACAATGAGATATCACCTCACACCTGTCAGAATGACTAAAATTGAAGAGATAGGAAATAACAGTTGCTGCTGACAAGGATGTGGACGAAAAAGGAGCTCTTGTGCACTGTTGGGGGGAATGTAAATTGATCAGTCACTGTGGAAAACAGTATGCAGTTTCCTCAAACGTTTTAAAGTAAAAATACCATATGATGCAAGAATTTCACTACTTGGTATTTACCACAAGAAAATGAAAACACTAATTCAAAAAGATATCTACCCCTATGTATCTTGCAGCATTATTTACAATTGCCAAGATATGGAAACAACCTAAGCATTCAACAATAGATCAAAAGATAAAGTACACACACACACACACACACACACACACACACACACACACACACAAAATAGCCAAATCAATCTTAAGGAAAAAAAAACAAAACTGAAGTCATCACATTCCCTGAATTCAAACTATACTAGAAAGCTATAGTAATTTAAACAGTATGATATTGGCATAAAAAACAGACAGATGGGTCAGTGGAATAAAACAGAGAGTCCAGAAATAAATCCACATATATATGGTCAATTAATTTATGAAAAGGGAGTCAAGAATATACAAGAGGGAAAGCACAGTCTCTTCTGGACAGCCACAGGCAAAAGAAGGAAACTAAAGCACTATTTTACACCATACATAGAAATTAACTCAAAATGGAGTGGCTTGAAAGTAAGATCTGAAACCCTAAAACTCCAAGAAGAAAACATAGGCAGTAAGGTCCTCTACATAGGTCTTGGCGATACTTTTAAAATCTGATGCCAAAAGCAAAAGTAACTAAAGTAAAAAGAAATAAGTGGTAATACATCAGACTAAAAAAAAAAAAAAAACTCTTGCACAACAAAGGAAGCCATCAAAAAATGAAAAAGCAACCTACTGAATGAAAGAAAATATTTTGAAATTATAATCTGAGGAAAAGTTCATATCCAAAATATATATAGAACTCATACAAGTCAATAGCAAAAACACCTAGAAATAAATAAATATAGGCAGAAAATATGAATAGCCTTTTTTCTAAAGAATATATAAAAATACCAACAGGTACATGAGACTATTCTCAACATCTTTAATAATCAGGAAAATGCACATGATCTAAAGATTATTTTTAAGATAGTCCTAGCACAATATGGAGTCTCTACCATAAAATGTTTGTTTTAAAAATACTCTCAGTAATTAGTCGCCTCCAATCATATGACAGATTAAGTATAGTTTGCCTAAAAAATATTTGCCATTCCTTTTAGAAGGAATACTCCTGATAGTACTATTTGAAGGTATTAAGAAATGGAAAGCATAAGGAAGGTATTGACATTAAATGCTAATTTCATATTTGGGAGATGAATATTCTCTCCAATTGATCAAATGTACAGTGGTGGACTGTACATATCTCTATTAACTAGTATACCCATACTTCCTAGATAATTTGCAAAGTCGGGTTCTCAAGCCTATATGGTAGGATACAGAATAGTGAAAACATAGTGTTTTCCACACAGTAGTTGTTTTGCTAAGTGTCAGAGGCAAATTAGAGACCTTTTCTCTTACTTACCTCACCCCTTCCAATGTTGAATTTTTAAATGAAAAGTAGAGCTAGTTATTTGGATTATTGCTCAATAAAAGTATCACTAATAATGACAGTTGTGTATTTTTATTGGGCTACACAGTAACAAATCACTTAAAAAAGAATTGGCACCTGATGTCCCAAAGATAAATATGAACCATTTCACAGTATTGCCTATCTGCTGCCTGACAGGAAGAATTCATACTAAAAAACAATTACCAGGGAACTGACTACCTTCATACATAAGTGATTTGGCCTTTGCCAAGAACCCCTCAGTTACCTCCCAATTTCTTCCCTAGAACTGTCTAGCCACCAGTTTCCACAGAGGCTGGAATTTCACCATTTGAGAACTACAATGTTCATATGAGGACAATAACTCAATAAGTATATAATCATCTCACAGAAAGGAATGACTAATCCAAACATAGATTTTTCACCTTCAGGATTTTTATTTTTGTCTAAGGCAGAGACTATCATAAATATTAGAAAGAATTAGAGACAGGAGGTATTTTTATTTTTTTAATAAATTTGAATCAATGAATTAACTGTTTTCAAATAGAACAATGTTCAATTAGTTAAGAGCTATTTTCCAAAAACAAAAATGTAGTTCAGAGACTACACTAAAATCAAATAAATGCTTTAAAATTTATGTTTAGTATACATGCTTTATTCAAATTCAGTAGTTGAAAGAAAAAAGTCAATATTTGGTATTCTCTGATGGGTCAAAACAAGAAATTGTGTGCTCTTAATAAAATAATCCTATTGATTTCCAAACATAAATATCATCTGTAAGTAGTTCTTTTAAATATTTTACCACTCTGAAGGTTAAAAGTTATCAAGCAAAATAGTGACTATAAACATGCTGACACACAGCCCAAAAATATCAGTATGGTATACTTGTAAGATAGGGCATATAATGAATTCTAAATAAGAGTTAGACAAATTAAATGGTTAACATCTCCAAAGAAAAACACTAGGCTTGGATCCTGCCTAGGATGTATTTTTGCTTTTTAAGAACAAACAACACATTTCTTACTAGGCAATATCACTATTAGCATTGCTTTCTTACGGAGAAGCAAAAGAAATCTCAGTTCCAGAGAAAGTTGGGGGCCATTATTGTCATGGGGACCAGGACATATGTACCAAACGCCATCAAAGAGAGAAAGATAAGAACTGCTATGCATCAGGTATCTAGAAATCCATCAAAGAAATAGTTCTCACCTATCTAGTGTGGATTTTCACACTTAGATAAATTTTGAAGACTATAAATTCCATTCAGACACCTTTTTCATAGGGAGTTAATGAGTACAGGATTCTACAGGCAAGAGAAAGGTCAATAGTAAAGACTTCTATAGAAATTACCACTTGTTCTAAAAATATATATGTTCTACAAAAAGTTTTTCCAAAAGCAATTTGAAATGTGTTCTGATCCTAGAACATCTACGCCTGTAAATTGAGGCAGGCAGGGTTTCGCTACTAATTCTCACCCTCTCCATACATTGTAAAAATATTTGAGTTTTCAGTAAGAAGCCTATGGATTACTGATACCAATTTCTATGAGTGGGCCCAAATGCAAGCAGTAAATATTCAGAAAAAAAATGATGCCAAAAGTTGAAATGAAGTTTCACTGGAAAGTAAAATATGATAAATTTATACTTTATAAAAGTTTGCAAGTATGGATCATCATGCTTTATATTATATATATAAATTCTTAACTGCAGAAATTGGCAAGCATAGATTCCGTAAAATGGTCTTGTGTAGCCACTTGCTTTTTTTTTTCCAAAATATCCCCTAAGGATATACAAGTTAGAAGCTGATATTATTATAAAAACATGATGAGGCAAACACCATGTTATTGTTCATAGTCCTAAACACTTCCAGGCTCCTTAGTACCGACTCTGGCCAGAGAAATATATTGTACTTAGCCTTATGGTTTTCTTCAAAATTAATATAAAACTAATATACAAAGCTAATTTTCATAAACATTAGACTCCTTTGAGGAGACAGAAAATTCTGTTCTCCAAGTTCTTCTTTAATATTTAATATAAATATTACATTCAAGAGGCCATCAGTAAAATAACCAAAACAAATAGTGATGTTTGATGCTAGAAAAAACCATGAGGGTTACACAAAGATGATTTTAGTTTAACACCTCTACTTGGAAGCTAATACTCTCTAGTACAATAAAAATTCATTTGAAGAGTCCTTTTTTTTGTTATTTTAGGTTTTTTGTTTTGGAGAGCACATAACATAGATACGTCACAAAGTACATTCAGTAAGAAAACTCAATAATGTGGTAGATTAATTGATTTTATTATTATTTTATTTATTTATTTTTAGTTCAGGTATAATTAATATACAGTACTATGCTAGTTTCAGATGTATAAGTGATTTTTTTATTGCATCCTAGTTTCTTAAAACATTTTTTTGAAGTGTATGTGGTTATTTTCCCCCAAAATGGCCTCTGGATAACTCACCTTGCAATGGAAATGAACTATTATCATGGAGTGTCATCAGCTCAATTCAAACCTATGTTATGTAAAAGCTTCCCATTTGTTTTGCTCTAAACAGAATCCTTATGACCTTATATTTTAAACACTTTAATCTTTCTTTACATCTTATGCCATTTATTAAAGTCTTTTGTTCCAAATAAACCTGGTCTTTCCTAAGGATATAGATAAACTTTAAAGGACTACCTCATCCTAATAGTCTTTACCTAGTAAAGGTAAGCCATTTCCAGTAGTAAATCATATCCTAGTTACATTTTCAAAGAAAAAAATATAAACTAAAAAACTTCTTTGTATTGTCAATTATGAAGATATTTTACTTTTCTAATGTCAATTTTTCTTAACCTTATTATTTTTGCTATGTCTTCCTTTTCTTTCAAATGACTTCAGTAATTCCATTGACAGACTGTATATGCAAATAGACAACAGTCTGACCATATATGAAAATAGAACTTGACCCTGAGCCTCTGAGAAGTCAAACTACAACCACGTGACAACCTCTGCCCCAAATGGTCAAATTTATTCAATAACCCTCAGCTTCCCTATTCTTTGCCACCATTCTAACTCAGGATCACCAGAGAAGCTCAAATATGCCCTCCAAAAACATTCACCCAAAATGCCCTGCTTCTCATTAGCCCACCCCATTCCCTCAAGTCAACAACCTCCAATCAGAGCACATCTGAGGCCTATTTTTCTACTATAAAGCTTTTCCATTGACCATTGCATCACTGCAAATGCAAGTGATGGTGGCTACAGCAAACTTTGAATAATAACTTCTGTTTGTTCTTATTTTATTGGTCTTTGTTTATTTCCACACCATAGACTTATATGATGAAAAAAGGAACTAATATAAATAGAAGAGTTATTTTTACTCTTTGATATAGCATTGGAATGTCAAGATTAAACTTCACAATGTAAGTTGCATTGTGCATCCTGAGCTTATAGCTCAGAGTTCAGTGTTTTATTCTCTTGCTGTAAAGTACTGTACCCTTGAACCCTTGACTCACAACCCCAGCCCATTGACTAACTACTGGATTTCTCTGTTCTCACTGTGTAGGTGTTGGGGCAAATCTGGGAAAAAATTCTTTTTAATGTTGTAACATAGGAAAATAACTTTGCACCAGACACTTGAATAAGCATTCTATGTGAAGTATTTCTTATGATCCTCATGGTGACCCTTCATTCATTCAATAGTCAACATTTTTGAGGATATACTTTGGGCCAAAGACCTTGCTAGGCCTTGAATATGTAAATAGGGAGACTGGGGGTAATTTTTTTCTATCTGATAGGACTGGCTAGGAACACAGCCATTTTTTTCTTAAAAGTACACATAAATACATAATAACACATTGTAATATGTGCCAGGAAGGAAAAGCACAGGGCACTATGAGAAACTTAAATGTGCTTAGGCTTATGGGATTTCTATCTAAGAAAGAAAGACTTAATCTGTGATCCCCCAAGATGAGAAAGAGTCAGGCTAAGGGGTAGGGGTGGGTTTTACAGGCTGGGAAAATTCTACCATCAAAGTAATAGAGAAAGCTTTGTGTCTGTGAAAAAAATGAATAAAAGCCAGTGTAGTTAAAGCATAAAAAACATCTGAGATGGTGATAAGAGTTGGGGGGGTAGGCAGTGCTTTGTAAATTATATTTGGGTTTTAATCAAAATGCAGTAGAAATAAGTGAAAGGATTGAAACAGAGCAATGACATGAATCATTTTACTTTTAAAGACACTGCTCTTGCTGCCATTATATGAAGAATGAATTGTAAGGGGGAGTAGAACAGGGAGGCTTTTGGGGGCCCTGATGTAGATGTCCAGGTGAAAGGTACCCTGACTATGATTGCAATAATGGAGTTGGAGAGAAATACATGGATTCTAAGCCTATTCTGGAAGTAGAATATACAATATGGTCTTTGAATTGACTATAAGAATTCAATCTAGGAAAGGTACTTATTCTTACATTCCTCTTCCTATTCTCAAGTACTGAATATCAAGCTCTTAAAGAAAACAAATTGTCCCATCGCCTGAGGTAGACAAAATCTGGAATGGCACCTACAGTCCCCAAACCTCCTTATTCTTATTCTCCAGGCACTTCCATGGCCAGGAGAGCTTGTATGGAAAGATGCAATGGGTTGTGTGTGCAGTATTAGTGAGCCTTCTTAGACATTGACTAAATGGGCTAGGTTCTAATGAAGGTCCCAAGAAAAAAATTCAATGTGATCTCTGGGCACTAAGTGGAAAAGATGTGTTCATAGTCACATTTCAACCCCAAACTCAGTTCTCTGAGCATACTTCACCTCTCTCTGTTTGTTGGAAACAAACCTGTTCCTTCCTGGTTTATCTACTCCATAGTTGTTAACATCAGAAGCACGGACTTCTTCCTATTAACTGATTTAGTCCTAAGGTTCACCTTTCAGAAAGTGATCCAAAATCTATGATGTTAATAACATATAAAGAAGTCATCTTTATTTTTAACACAGTTACTGCATAATTCTGTATTTATACATTTGTGAATCCACTTATAATTGGCAGGTTTCCTTCACTAGAATAAAACCTTCCTGAGGGCACAAAATAGAGGTTCACTCTATATTTGTGAGAGGATCAAATGCATAAATGAAGTGTGTTGGACAAAGATGACCAAGACAAAGCTAGGAAGAGGTAGTAGGCATGAGAAGTAATGAATAAAACCAACATTTTACACATTTTTTGTTCATTTTCCTCAACTAGTCATGATAAAATAGAATTGAGGATAATTAAATTCCTAGGCTTGACACCTATAAACATTGTATTTCCAGGTGCTTTCAGAGGCCATGATATTCTCAGTTCAGCCTGTCCCAGAAGGAAGCCCTTTGCACTCTACAATTTTTGAGATGAGGAATTTGGCACAGAGAACTTGGGTAGAAGGGTGAAGTTTACACACTTGTGACAGAATTGTAATTGTAATTTAAACCTCTTGGATCACAATTGTTAAACCTTCCACACTGTGAACTCTATTAAGGTAGGAACTCTGTCTTTATGTCTATGGGTTGGTAACTATATTTTTCAGGACAAATTAAAAGTAAAGTCAGCAAGACTCAGTTTTCATAAATTAGCTACTGCCATCACCTCTGATGCAGTTGAAGACATTCTATTTTAGAAATGTTAAGAAAGTTGTCCATAAATAGTAAATGGCAGAACAAGGATTTGAGCCTGATTCTGTCTGAATCCATACCTTGATCTCTCAACCATTCTACTAAGTTAAAAAATGAGTACATTTTGCTACTAAGCAGTACTTTACTACTCAAAGTCAAGTCCCTCACAATGGCATTTCCAAGAAATTCCCATTATTCTTAAGATCTGACCAATCTAAATCCTACCACCCTCTTTTAGCTGATGGTTTATGCACTAAATTTTGAAGATACTGAAAGCCTTTATTTTGACATTTTAATTCCCCTTCTCCTTAACGTGCCTTCACTCAACATCAGTACCTTATATGCCTTCTCAGATTTTTTTCCCAATTTCTCTGTAATGATAATTTCCCCCACTAATTTCTTCATCAATCTTTGATTTATGTCTTTATAACTGGCTCCTCCTACTTTTACCACCTGGCTCCTCCATTACTCCTTAAAAGCGTAGTTCCAATGCTCTGTTCGTCCTTGAATTAACAACCCTGGTGAAAATTCAGTTACTGCCTTCTGTCATTCTTTCTTCATCTCTCACTTCCACTCTCAGAATAGTTTTAACTTCATGAGTCCATATTAAAATAATTTCAAACTATAATATCTTTTCATGCATCCCATAGGCCTCCAGGCTATTCTCTCTTTGAATTTGTATTGTATACAGTGCAAACACCTTAACATGGTGCTCACTTTATGACTTACACCTAGCAGTTTAGCTCTGTCTCCCATTGACTCTGTGTGTGTGTGTGTGTGTGTGTGTGTGTGTGTGTGTATTCACATATACCCATGTCAAATCAAACATTATGCTATGTCTTTCGTCATATTGTTACCTCTTTCTGCAATGACTCAATCTCTACCAATCAATAATTCTGTATTATTTAAAGGCTAGTTCAAAGTACCTCATACTATGACTATGACTCTATACTTAATTATATCCTTTGTCAGAAATAATCTTTCATTGCTCTTTTAAAGCTTGAAACTCTTTTCCATTGTATTTATTCACAAATGTGCTACCTGACCACTCTATATAAAAAGCCTCTTGAAGATAAAGACTGTGTGTAATTAATCAAAACAGAATTTCAAATTTCAGAGGAGTATACAAAATCTTTTTGAAATCACAAAGCAACATGTATAGCTTATCAGTATGGCTGGCCACCACATGTACTTGGTAACCAAGACATTTAGAGTCTCTCTATAATCCATGTTAGAGCCTAGAAAAAGATTCTCTAATGTTTCCTTTACAGGGTCTATACTAACAAGAAAGACAATACAAATATAAACAAACTTACACTGATATATTTTATAGTAAGCACACACTCAAATTCTGTAATCCTTGTCTGTACTTTACCTCAATCCTTAGAAACAGAATCAAGTGAGATAGACCAGTATAATGTATCTATGTTCATACCTAATTTACTTTGTGTACATGAATTCAAACATTTCACATGAATATGACCCAGGTATGGAAACATACCTCTGTATTTAATCCTTTTCTTATAACCTGCTCCAAATAGGAAACTCTATCCAAGCACAAGTGTGTATATATATTTTTTTAATTACTGTATTCAATCTTAAGATCAATAAAAATTATATGCCCTTCAAGGTATAAGAAAAATTGGGTGAGAAAATAAAATATTTAATTGTCTTAAGATACCTATTATTATATTCAATATAACAAATTGAAGATGTATTCTTAAGTTATTCAATAAAGTTAAATAATAAAGTTAAATATCAATGAAATGTGGCTAACAGAGGGAATAGTACCCTATATCTTCAGAAAGTTGTGTTTCATTTAATAATTAAAGAAAGTAAATTGAATGACTCAGGTACCTTTTCCAAACCTTCTTCCTTCAGACTGATCACATCCAAATCAAAATCTGTTCGCAAGCCATTGGTTTTGTTGAAAGTTATTCTGCCTGTCAGACCTTCCCAATGTGCCTACAGGGAAGAAGTAGGGAGGTAACTAAGTAGAGAAGATAAAACATCTTTTCACACAAAACGTAAGAAACATTATTTTTCTTCTCCTAAATTGACATCACTACTAATTTTTAAAACATTTCTTCCTCTTCTGAACTTTAGAGGATTTTTTCTATAAAAACTTATCTTAGTCACAATACAAATTTTATTATAAACTTTTCATTTTATTTTTTTTAATTTTTTTTTGTTTTTTATTTATTTTTGATAGACAGAGATAGATAGCGTGAACAGGGGAGGGTCAGAGAGAGAGGGAGACACAGAATCCAAAGCAGGCTCCAGGCTCTGAGCTAGCTGTCAGCACAGAGCCTGATGCGGGGCTCGAACCCACGAACGGTGAGATCATGACCTGAGCTGAAGCCAGATGCTTAACCGACTGAGCCACCCAGGTGCCCCTATAAAATAAAGCATTTTCTAGGTATAATGTTTTGTGAAAAATTTGAAGATTATATTTTAAATAGCAAACTTCCTTTAGCAAACAATAATTTAGTTCCTTGTTATAATAAATGAGATAGTGAATGTCTCACTGGAGATTTCAAATAGAATTATTGTTATAAAATACCACTTCTAATTCATACTAATAAGAATATAAACTTATTTTATTATAAGGAAAGAAACTGAATTTAGGAAAACCTATGTTATACAACTTCAATTATGTACTTTCCTCTTAGAATAATTAACTTAATACTTTCTTTTCCCTTAAGTGAGACTGGGAGAAATATATCAAAATTACTTCATATCTAGCTATACTTCCTGTAAAAAAAAGCTTTCCATGTTGTAAGAAGTGGAAATACAATAATCTAATTACACAATGGGTTTACCCATCACAGGTAAAAAAATTTTTGAGCTTTTTTTTAATATGAAAAGTTTTCTCTTTCTGCTGGCTACATAGACAAACTAATGTTTTCCATATTTGTCATTTAGAAATAGTTTAGAAAAATAGTTACATATGAAAATTTTAAGTAATATATACTTACAGCTATAATGTTTGAAAGAATATATACCAAGATCCAAAGAAATAAAACCAAATAGATTATAAGTAAAATTTCAATAAGCACTACAAATGGATATCATTATGACTACATTTCTCTCTCAGGCTCCATGTATTTCTATACTTATGTATAGGGATTCTAAAATAGTGTTAGGCTAATAAATTACCCAAAAAAATCCCAGAAAAATTACAATACATATCTACATACATATTATAACACATAATCACTAAGTTTAAACATGCATTAACTGGTCCCCAAAAGAAAGAAAAAAATATTGTTAACCTAATCTTTTCCAAAAATAATAATCTCAGGTGATGAACAAAAATGCATATTAGTACAAAAATGGACAATGTGAGCAAGAAGTACTGGGGCATTTGGGTGGCTCAGTCAATTAATGATCTGCCTTTGGCTCAGGTCTGAGTGGCTCAGGTCTGAGTTAAGCATCTGGCTTTGGCTCAGGTCATGATCTTACAGTTGGTGGGTTTGAGCCCTGTGTAAGGCTGGAGACTGCTTCAGATTCTGTGTCTCCGTCTCTCTCTGCCCCTCCCCTGCTCACACTCTGTCTCTCTCTCAAAAATAAATAAACATTAAAAAAATACATAAGTAGAAGTATAGAATAGTAAAATAAATCTGGGATAGAGGCTGGATAAGGAAATGCTCATCAGGTGAAATGCACAACTCATAAAGTTGAATCACAAATTTAACTCTGAACTTCCTAGCAACCAAACCAATGAAGCAAATGTGATCTAAACACAACATACAGGGTCCATAAAAACTGCCCAGGAGAAGCAGCTTTTCTTGGCACTGAAACCTGAGAGGAATGTCTCCTGTTAGTTCTCATAAAGGCACACTGTGATTTAGTGGACAAGGTCCGCAGCAACACCTTGTGAGAAATACAACAGTGAGTTCCATACATCCGTGTCTTACATGACCACTGGACACATACCTCAGTACCCAGATGCTGCATTCAGAAAGCAGTCCTTCAACTAGCCAGACCTGTGCACTATGTTCTCAGCTCTCTGATGCAAACAAGAGTTAAATGAAGAATGTGAGACAAATAAATAAACTAAATATTCTTCAGGGAGTGTCATTTCACCTATCTGAGAATATGTTAAACATTACACAAGGAAAATTCATGGGTATTCCTCACCAAGGACCTAGAGATTCTTTTGTTTTAAATTTTTTTATGTTTTTTTATTTTTGACAGAGAGAGAGAGAGAGAGAGAGAGAGAGAGAGAGAATCTAAAGCAGGATCCAGGCTCTCAGCTGTCAGCACAGAGCCCAATTCAGGGCTCAAACTCATGAACCACAAGATTGTGACTTGAGCCCAAGTCTTTAGCTTAACTGACTGAACTACCCAGGCACCCCTAGGAGATGGAGATTCTTAATTATAATCCCATTTTCATGTTTATATTTTCAAGTTGAATAATTTATTACAAGATGAACTGAGGATTTCTTTTAAGCCATAAAGAAAAATCTTATATAGTAACAATACCTGTGATTTTTCTAGCAAAGATTCAACTTTAATAGTTACACTTTCATACAAAAACTCCAATTATAATCAAATAAAATGTATCTTAAACTGACAGAAGGATTTTCTTTATGAAAGGATAACTGGGTAGAATTGTGTGTGTCTATATGTGTGATCTTTAGAATTTTTACTGTATTTCTTCACTATGGGCATTTTTGATATAACCATAACAGTTGTAATCAGAAATTGATACAATACAATCAGAAATGATATGTGGCCATAAGAATGATTGCATTATGCAATATGAAGTAACCTTTATACTTTCGTGAATCAAGGTATGTTATTTTGTGTTAACTGCTCATATAATTAAAATAACTAGATATGATTATTTAGGAACAATAGATCTAAATATTAATTCCTGTTTTAAACTTTTTAAATGTTTATTTATGTTTGAAGGAGAGAGACAGAGTGTGAGTGGGGGAGAGGCAGAGAGAGAGTGAGAGACAGAATCCAAAGCAGGCTCCAGGCTCTGAGCTGTCAGCACAGAGCCCGACACAGGACTTGAACTCACGAACTGTAAGATAATAACCTGAACTGACATTGGAAGCTTAACCGACTGAGACACTCAGGCGTCCCTAAATATTAATTTCTTATAATGTGCAATTTAGTGGAGGAAAATGGCATTCATGTTAAAAATTGTTGCCTAAAATATAAACATTCTTTGTACTCTATCTCCACATAAATGAAAAGTAATACACATAAAGATTCAGGAAGGTGAAAATTAGCAGTGTCATAGATCTTAGGTCACAGATTTTCATCTGTTTACACAATTATTAATATTTCCAAAGATATCCATTTATTTGTCATATAATTTTCCTCCTTTTGTTCCATATCATTTAGTAAAAATGTTAATTTTGCTTGTATGGTGGAAGAAAGAAAGTTTAGTTAAAAGATAAAAAGTAAAACTTCACCTGTTAAGAAAACTGAAATAATCTCAATCATTCACCTTGAGAACAAAAGAGAATAGACAGATGTGCTTCTCCTGACATACCTCTTTAATTAGGCTCATAAAACGGGTCCCGAAGCGCCAGGGTTTGTGTCTATTACACTGTAAGGAACTGACTGTCATCTGGGGAAACTGTTGGACGCCCACAGACACCACGTGCACAGCATCATACATGAGAGCAGCGTCAGTCTGAAAGCCAAGGAAAAAAAAAAAGATGGAATTAATACAATATGTGAAACCTATGACAGAAGGTTTGGAAGGGGGGAGAAGGAAGAGATAAGAGAAATATATACTCAGTTTATCTTCACATAGGCAAGAAAACAATATTTCCAATGTTCTGGTTCTCTTAAATAAGGTATTGTCATCAATTACTACATCAGGTCCATTAGAACATTTGACCTCCCCTCCCTTTCCTGAAGTCATTACCCAGTTTCATATTGTCCTAGTATTTCTGTTGAAGTAGGAAATGTGTGAAGACATCTGTTACTTTATTTTTTTGTCACCTCCTCTGTCTCTGTTTTACTCTGTCTCACTACACACACAGACACACACACACAAAGAATGCAATGGGGAACATTTTAAATGATTGCATACATTACACATTGTATATAAAATTATATAAACAATTATCTTGTATAGAAAGAACAAAAGAGATTTAAAAGGAGATTCACCTAAAAAGCTTAGACATAACCCCTGATCTTCTCTTCAGTTTAATTTTTCAAAGGATTCAATCTCAGAAACCATGCTACCATTTGAATCTCAATACAATGTATTAATCCCTTTTTAAGAAACTAAGCTTAATCCCCTGTCCTGTTTTCTTTTCCCCAAAATTTCCATACGAATAAAAGTTCATTTTGTCTTCTCAGGTAAAACGAATATGAATTCTGTTTGCACCTGCTCAAATGATGACCACTTTAGAAGCTGATGATAAAAAATAAAATGTTTATAAGTCGTAACAAACCAGAGGCTCCGTGACTGTCAGCGGCTGTGTTAAATGGACCTTCACATTGTGTTTGACAGATCAATGCCAGGCTCACTACCTACAGAAGAGGACCACACTGACAGTACTGCTAGCAATGAACTTCGGGCCATCTGCTTGGCATGCTTCGGAATAAAAGCATATATTTCCTCTTCTCATTCACACAATTAGTGAGCTGTGAAATGAATTCCAAAATGAATAGGAACCCTGTAGATTATAGCGTTTGCCACAATACAATACAAAATGAGTACACACAGTAGCTTTCATGCAAATGGATCCTAAGGAGCTTTACCACATAAAATGGAAGACGGCTAAAGAGCACAATGCAATGACAGAACATAATAATAATACCATTTTATAGTTCATAAATCTTTGGGGAATATAGCTCAGATTCATAACCTTCACTTTGTAAATACCAGCTGACTACTTTCACACACTCTGATGGCTGCATAGTGAAATGGGAATCATGGAGTTGATACAGGCATACATCATGAGCCTGAGGATTAGAGTGATATTTGTCTTTGGCCTGAAGTAATATTCAGGGGACATATCTTACATACCACACAAGTGGTCATAAAAACAGTTACCACAATATGAAAGACACATTTTATTTTAAAATAAAATGAATGTTTAAAAAAAATCACTGTTAACAAAGGTGGAGAGGAATGATCATTTTCACATACTAGTAAGATAAAGGGCAATTTTGCAATTTGCAAAAGAAGCCTTTAAAATATCCATGTTCTTTTTAACCCAGTAATTTCTTTCTGGAATTTTCCTAAGAAAATCAGAGAAAAAAACATAAGCTACACATATGATTCACTTTTATTTATAATGTAGAAACCTACTGAATGTTCAGATTAAGGAAACATAATAAAATCACCATGATATTTTATATAACTAAAAACTATGTCTTGAAAAATAATCAATTAGATGAGAATTTGCATGTGATATGATGTTAAGTGTAAACATAGATGATACAAATCTCTATGTCCAACACCAACTATTATATATCTTTATGTACATCATTATGTACTATTAAGTTTATTTACTTCTCACAATAATGGCTTAATAGAAGCACTACTATTGTTCCCATTCACCAAATGACAAAATCAACTTTGAGGGAGATTAAGTAACTATAGGCAAAGTCACAGTTATTAAGTGGAGAGGCCTAGATTCAAACAGACTCTCTGCTCATAGCTAGTACTCTTTAATTTTTTTAATGTTTATTTATTTTTGAGAGAGAATGAGACTGAGTGTGGGCAGGGAAGGGACAGAGAGAGAGAGGGAGAAATGATCCGAAGTAGGCTCCAGGCTCAGAGCTGTCAGCACACTGCCAGACACGGGGCCCAAACTCACAAATGGTGAGATCATGACCTGAGCCTGGATCAGATGCTCAACTGTCCAAACCACTCAGGCACCCCTCACAGCAAGTATTCTTAACCACTATATTATATGTTGTATCAATAACAGAAGATCACAAGGAAGAAAATACACTAAAATGAAACCAATAATTACTCTTGAAAGTTAGTAATTAATGAAATTTAATTTTTCCTTTTTATGGATTTTTCTATAGTTTTTTTTAAGATAGAAGGTTGCTGATACCATTCAATACTTCTCAAGATGAAAATTTTTTATTTATTTCCACAAAAATAACCAAAAGAACATAAATACAATATTACTACCATTTCAACATGACTTACTGACTTACATCATCTTATATGACTTACATGAAAGTCCTATAATAGTAATCTCATCTAAAATGGCAATGCTAAGAAAGTATTTTTGCCAATGTAAGTGTTCAAAAAATTGTCTTTGTACATAATTTCAGTGTCAAGATCAGAGGACATACTAGCAGCTAATAAAAGTATTTAAGATCTATGATTTTAAATGTAATTATAAAAGAAAGAAAATAAATAATAAATTTAATATACAAAATAAATAAAATTTAACAAAGAAGATAATATTTATTAAATATAAAAGAAATATTAGAGAAAAATTAGTAGTACTTAATTTCCTGATCAAATTATTCTTAAATTTCCAGTTTAAAATATGTTCATTTATGATAAAGTAAAACACAAAATTTCTGAAACTACTCTCTATTTATTCACTTTTGTCCTACTTTTAAATTGGTTGTTTAATGTAATAATGTGGAGTTATTTTTGATATACACCTGATATCCTGTCAGACTAAATTTTATTGTCTTCTTTGCAGAACTATTTCACCTTTGGAAAATTGTGAGAAAACTCTAGTGTTTCAAGGATATTTTTCTTATTTTTACAAGAATGCATATGCTTGAAATTTTGTCTTATTCTAGTAATAGTAGTAGTTAATACTCATTTAGTATTTACTATGTCTGAGGCGTTCTCTTTAAATGAGAATTCCCTTTAATTCTTATAACCATCATCCACTTGAAAATCCTTTGTTTGTATCAAGTAAAAAATTGAGACAAAGACAGTTAACCGGCCTAAGCTCCTAGATGTCGAAGTAGAGCTGGACTTGAATCCAGACAATCTATGCAGAGTTCACATCCTTCTCTTGGTTTTTGTTTTGTTTTGTTTTTTTGCTCAGAACCCTATATTTAATAAAGCAAAATAGTTTAAATGCTTTTGAAGTTACAAAATACAAGAAATATCAATAAGCCCCTGAATGTATTAATTCATATCATTTTTCAACAAACAGTAAATACAAAACAAAAATGGATTGCAAAGTAAGGGAATGTATAGATTATGGAGAATTGATATTACAAATTCACACAAAAGAGATACATCAGTGTATGGGATTGGGTCAATAATAGATTAGTTAGGAAGTTAGTAATATTAACCAGGAATGATTGTGTGAAAGAAGTAGATATCTTCTATGCAGTTGCTGCTCAGGAGGTTTTCAAAAGGAAAAAGTCCTAGAGTGTCATTAAAGATCAGGCTTAAGGATGTCTCTTTCTGCCAACTCTAAAGGGTAGAAATTGATTAAGCTGCTCTTCCTGTCTTCCACCTTCTCATATTGACTTTAGAGTCCCTTGCCTTGACTTTCCTCTTGATTGAAAATAGGAAGAAAAAAAAGGAGGAGTGGAACAGAAGAGGAGAAAAGTGAAGAAGACATACAGGTTAATTATTTTATCACTTTAATAATATTATTATTACTATCAAATTACATTGCATGATTTTACTCTCTACCACACAACTGGGTCAATGTCTTTACATGCATTGGCTCATCTAATTCTACCAAGACTATGTTTTCGGTGATACTACTATTATGATGTTAGAGAGAAGGAAACTAAAGCTCAGCAAGGTTAAAGTAATTTTCTCAAGGTCTCATCATCTTGAGAAATAAGACTCAGGAAATAATATTCAGGCAAAGCTTGGTTCTTTGAACTATTGTCCAAACTATCATAACAAGATTCTGGCAGAAACAGGACTTAGAAACAAGACCAGCCAAGACCTAATTCTTGGAACCACTGTCTGAACTATCATAACCAACAACCTCTCCTAAACCATATTCCCACTAAAACTATGAAAAGGCAATGAAGGATAAACTGACGGCAACAGGTCTCATATCTTTGCAGGCTCTGTTGAGCACCAGACAATTCTGTCCTCAGGTGCCCAAAACTGTGTGTCTCTGAGCTGAGACTCAAATAAAAGTTGATTTGGCTCCCAAGTCAGATTTTTTTTTTTTTAAAGAATAGCTACCTCTAAAGAAAGCCTCAGGGTTAAACATAACTATAATTTAACCAATTAAATTAAAATGGAATATGTGTGCAATTTGGTTATTAAAATCCATATCAGAGGGTTAGATAAAGCTGGAGTCACTCACATCCTAAACTACAAAGACAAAAGCTAAGCACAGGGGAAAAAAATTGGCAATGAAGATAAAACAGTGGGTCCTATTTTCTCTCTTTTAAGAATAATTACTTATCTATAAATAGATCACACTATTGGAAAGCTACACTATCTCTTTGGCCTGGGAATAGAGCCCAGAAGGAAGAGCAGAGTAGGTAGGTACAGACAGATCTAAGTGCCAACCTCGAAGCTTCACTGCTAGGTCAAGTGACTACTGATACTAATAGGAGCCTCCTTGAGAGCCTACCTCAGGCCAGACTGGAATTGGAACTTGATTTTTCTTTCCAAGATAAGTTAGCTAACCTACAAAGAATATCTTTCAGCCAAAAACTTGCCTTGAAAACCTTTAAAATTGTGCAATGTAGTCCAACATATTTCAATAAAACTGTAGTGAACTCACCAAATGGGCATCTTGAAAAGATCATGAGACGTGCCTTCGCATACAGCTTAAATATGCACCAACCATCTCACTAACTTACTGCTGGGTTTATCTTATACCTAGTCTAATTACTTTTAGGCATGGACTGTGTAGAGGGAATGCAGGTGGAAGAGTGACAAATGCTAATTTCTATGGTTGAGCTATTGCCATGGAAATTGGTTTAGTCACCCAGTATGATTTCATCTATCTCAAGTAACCGCAAGTCTGATGACACTTTCAAGTATTGAAAGAACAGTTTAGATTTCTTTTATGCTCTGGAAGAGTCCATTATACATTTTTAAATAATTGAAGAATCAGGGAAATTAGGTACTCTCAAAAGTTCAAATAAAATTACCATTGTTTAGTATTTTTTATTTTATATGTATAATTGACACATTTCCCAATATATAAAGGCAGGAATAACCATAGATGCTATGAATGGTTAAAACATTTCTATATATTTAGATTTCATTTACAGAGGAATTTAGTACTAAGTAGTTATTAGCAAACATGTCCACATTCACTGCATATGTTATTTTCTGTTTTGGTCACTATAATCATCATTAAACATCTCCTTTGTAAAGTTCTGGGAGAGATAGGAGTTATGAAAAATTTAAACATAGCTTTTATTTTCATGAAGCAAATAAAAATGAACAATTCTGAGCTCCATATAAACATACCAGGGAATACTGGTACATAAAATCTCCTAGATATTCTAAAGACTTAACAAAAATAGCTTTATTTATTTTTCTTTTCAATGAGAAGAGCATTCCTCTGTTCCCCAAGAAGTATGGCTTTTGGGTACCTACACTGAATTGTCATTGGGGAAACTTGGAGCAAAACGTTTCCTAATTTATTTTCTCTAGTTAACATTAGTGACCATGTCATTCTGTGTAAGCACTTTTTGCACATTGGGGTTCTTGGCTTAGGTTCCAAACACACTCAGTGTTCTATGTAATAGTTTATATTTAAATGTAATCACTCTTAAGAGTGATGTGATATATGTTTCTGGGAAGTTTATAGGTGCCAATTTTAGTCCAGAACGCTTATAGTGAATTAAAAAGGGATCATGGGCTTTTCTGGAAGGATGGTTCATAGATTTCATTTTATTCTAGAAGTATCTAGAATCCTCCCAAACTAAGCATCACTGATTTGTATCTCCTTTCTTCATTGCACACTCTAGTTTTAATAAAACTGGTTTTCTTCATTTTTTTTCTTTCTTTCTAGACTACAAGCATCTTTTGGGTAATAGCCATGCCTATCTTTGTAATACCCTGTATAGTATTCCACACATTGCCATGTCCATAGTAAGTGTATAAATGCACTTTTCAATAATTTGACAAATTCAACTGAAAAGGTCATTTAAATTGTAAAAGAATCACTATAAGGAAATTCTAAATAACAATCCCACTTTTCCACATAGCTAGAATGTATTACCTCCCTGAGGTACCGTGAACCAAATCTGCCAGCAACTCAGACCGGGGAGGAATATGAGCACAGCCTCTGTCCCGTTTCTAAATGAATTTATAGTAACAGTTCTGTGAACACATTTATCTTTCCATTAAATAAGTGCAGGCAGGTCCCCTCTGAGATCTGAATGCTAGCTGGCAGGTGGCAGAGCCATTCTGGAACTCCTATATCTCTGATTTTGCTCATTCCTGAATTCCCACCTGAAGTTCAGTGCACAGCACAAAGAGCAGCAGGGTCTAACAAATGAAATTTAAGTTTATGAATTTTGGCTCTTTCATTGACTTGATCCTTTAACTAAAACAAATAATACAAAAATTAAATCCCCTTTGCCTTGTTTCCACATTTTATAATTGGGCTTAAAAAATGATTATCTGCCCTATCTTGTACTTGTTGGAAAATCACTTTCAAAAACCAGAGAGTTCTAGGAGAAAAACAACTACAAATATTATCTTCAAGAGATGTGGACATTAAGGGCAGTGGGGAAAGGGTGGATTCTGACCTCTGGAGGTCCCTTGTGCCTCAGCACAAGTCTAAAGGGGACAGAGAATCATCCACCCTTCTGAGCAAGGGTGAGGGTCACACATGGAAGGCAGGCTGGTGTTCGCTTATTCAGCTGGCACACTGCACCCAGCACTCTGCCCGGCTCAGAGCAGGTGCGCAGAGGCCGCTAGCTGAACTGAGGGGACTGAAGAAGAAATGCCCTCAGACCCAGTCGGGAGCCAATTGTCAGAGACAATTCTCCCAGTTACACTGCAGCTGCCATCATGCTTTCTCTGCTACAGGCTCATTGTACTACTCGGAAACAGAGTTCTTTACCAGCAGCTGCGTGGCCCGCACAGACGGCATGAGATAGTACGTTAAAGCAGTGTGCACAGTCCCTGGCACATGGTGCATAGGCAGGTGTTAGGCGATGATGATGATGATCACCAGAAGAGCGGTAATCTCTTCAAGATGGATACGATCCAAAACAAGGAACTGGTTTAGAAAGCATAATGTTTCTACCCTTCTGCACCCGCTGTTACCCTAAATGAGGGAACAGAACTCATGCTATGCTGTTCAAGAAAGCAGACCAAGCTCTGAAAGGGAGAGGAGAGAGAAGGGAATTGCCATACAACAACAACAATGTGATCCCTATAAAATGTGATGTGTACCCAATGCCACAACTCAGAGCTCAAAACCAAAAATCCAGAAAATAAAAAGCCACAATCCTGCACACACCCACATTACCTGAAAGGATTAGAATGTAAGAATAGGTAAAGTGGTAAAGTATTATAGTATCTTGCATATAGAAGGGCCACTGTTGGACAGGTACTTGCACACCAGACAAATCTGCCTTTTGTTTTTTCTAGTCTTCAGGTTCTTTATTTGTAACAAGAAGGGTTGGAATCCATTGGATTATAAGGTGTTTTATGATTTATATTCATAATCCTAGGCAACTTACATTTCATTCTGATGTTATTTTGGCCTATAATCATAATATTATCTGTCTTCTCCCCATAATTCTTTATGCTTTATGTGTTTGATAAACTTTTCTTTCAATATTTCATATAAATTAATAAGTAAGGAAAATCAAAAGTCACTTTTCTTTATCCATTGTCTTGTGGGGCCCAATAAAATCTTCTAATACTTGCATTATATTTTCTTTGTTGGTTAACTTCATTGCTAAACTATTCATCCATGTCAAAACCCACCCTGGCCTCCCCATTCTCTAAGGAGGAAAACTAAAACCCTTTCTCTCCTATCCAAATTCGTTCACTAGGATCCCAGGATTTTTCGTCTTATCTCTACTCTTGCACAGTAAGAGCATGGATATGCCTATATTTCACATTTTTTAACTGACCAGAGACATTCATTCCTCTATTGCAGAGTAGTTGAGTGAAAGGAGACACCAGAAACTGCATGATGAAAGATCTTTAAAAGAAATATGAATTTTTGTAGCCTCCTATTTGGTATTCATCCCTCAAGAAGGCTAGAAAGGATAAGTGTTTAAAGGGAAGACATAAAAATAGAGAAGGAAAAAGAATAGAATGGGTTTCAGCTTCACAAGTTGATGAGTTAGAAAGAAAATTCAAGTTCAGTACATGCTCAGAAAATCAAGTGAAGAAGATAGTACCAGATGATAATGTTGCTGGGTTTCCGTCTAGAATGGTCTGGGCCAGGATTAATGCCATGAGTAATTAAAAGATTAATTTGCTTCATGTCTCTGTGAATTTGTGAATTTGAATAAATGTCTATGTCTCCTCAAACCAATGCCCTCTGTTTTAAGCTGAAAGCAACCAAAAAGTAGTGACAGTTGATTTACCTATTTTGAACAACTAGCAAAATACAATCTAAAATGTGATCTATGCTAATTTTGACAGTAAAGAGTTTTCATTGACCCTTTTTCTTTATATTATTCAATTTTAAGCTTTCAATTTTCTAAGAACTCTTGCATTATGACATTTTCTTTAACAACACTCAACAAAATAAATTTACAAATAGCAGTATACCCCAGTAAGCTTTTAGAGTTTTATAAGGTATGAAATTCCGTACACAGTTTTAACATTACAATTGTGAAACCTTTAGTAGAGGACTATTTTGCATTACTTTCGGAGAATTATATGTATTTACCATGAATATTTCTATATGATTTTCTTTCTCTCCTATGTCTGTCTTTCTTTCCTTCTTTCTTTCTTTCTTTTTGATTCTTATTTGTTTTTGAGAAAGAGAGAGAGAGACAGAGAGAGACAGAGAGAGACAGAGTGCAAGTGGGGGAGGGGCAGAGAGAGTGATGGAGACACAGAATCTGAAGCAGGCAGCAGGCTCTGACCTGTCAGCACAGAGCCTGACGTGGGGCTCGAACTCACAAACCAGAAGATCATGACCTGAGCCTGAAGTCTGAAATTTAATTGCCTGAGCCACCCAGGCACCCCCATATATCTTAAAAATGTAGCATTTCCCTAGTAGAAAATCCTGTTTGTTTTTACTCCCACAATTTCTAATTTCCTTTAAACTTTCATATACAAATTCTGGGATGTTTAGATGTTTCTCAAACACCATGTAGAGAAACTCTTCACTTTTTAAATATAAATGATTAGGGAAAGCTGAGAAGCAGGTTAGAAAATGCCAACAGGTTTTCAATTAAAAGTTTCATTTAACTAATGTAATTATTCTTACCTAATTAAATTTTTTCAACCAAGATCAGTCCTTTGAGATATCTCATTCTCTTTTAAAATGTTCCATGAAGCTCTTACTAATGTCCATGAAGACCACTGTATTGATGGGATTGTTAATGAACTCTCTAGCAACAATGCACTACCCTTAATAATTTAGGCCCTTTTAAATCTTGTCTGCTTTTCACTACATTTGGAACTACTATTGATCTAGAGAAGAGTCAATATCAAGGAGAAGTAGTCTTTGTATTTCCAGCTGGTCTCCAGTATATCCAATTCTTTTGATATTTGGAGCTCAAATTAGCTTCTTGCACTTAAATATTTACATTCATCAATATTATTTACATTTTCTTTTCTCAATATGATAAATTAAAATTGATTTATATGGTGTTAATAAACTGATTATTTCTAATTTGAGATCTAAAAATGTAAAAACCAAAAATATAGCATAAATGTGGGTTCATGAGTTTAAATGCTCATGTAAATATTAATTTCAAAAGCCTATAAAAGTTGTGAACCTAAGTCTTTATTACCACAATCAAATTATAATAAAGATATATTTTATTAATATTTATTATTTATTTATATTTTAGAAAGAGAGAGAGACCACGAGTTAGGGAGAGGACTAGAGGGGAAAAGAATCTTAAGCAAGTTTCACACTTAGTGCAAAGCCTGACACAGTGGCTCAATCCCATGACTCTGAGATCATGACTTGAGCCAAAATCCAGAGTCAGGAGCCAAATCAAGGGTCAGATGCTCAATCGATTAAGCCACCCACACATCTAGTAAAGATCTATTTTAGGCATGACTTGAAGGATACTGAAGAAATTAATAAAGACATTTATGGAAAAATAAAACAATAGATATGCAAATAAATCATATTTGAAGTATCTTTTATAACTTTTCATGCTCCTATAGTGTTTTGTTCTTTGTATTGTGCCATTATTCGATTAAAAACTGTAATAGTAACTCTTCACACAAATGTGAAAAAGTAAAATTAACATAGAAAAGCTAATCAGACTTAGTTCTTCAGTTTTTTTAAGTTATTAGTCATTATGGGAAGTCATGCTATCCTTTTCAGTATCATTTCCTCAATTTTAAAATAAATCTAATAGTAATCTAATTTACAGAGTTGTAGGGACCAAATTGAATATATTTTCAAAAGTGTGAACTATAAAGCTCTTTGTGTCATAATTTATAGAGGAGAATAACTGAGAATCTCAAGTATGGTTTCAAATCATAATATCAATTTAAAAGAAGAAAAAATTTTGAGTAACAATAGGGATTTATTTACTACTAATATTTTATAGTGTACCTTGGGTCCCTAATTTGAAGACTTCCCATCTCTTCACTACTTTAGTTAACATGATTATTTTCTACACTAAAAATGCATTGATTTAACTAATTACCATGAAGAAATGCCTTTGTTGACTAATTCTTAGGTCTCTTAAATTTCTTTTCCCATATAAATGTATATTTTCCCAGTTGTCTTTTTTGTTTCTAAGTACTTTACACTTTGATCCACTCATCCAGTAGTATTTATTAATCTTATTATTGTGTTACTAACATCCACTATAATTATAAGCTCGAGGAATAAAACTGAGAAATGAAAGATGATTTAGACCTTGGGGGTATTCATAGGAGGTGAAGGGAACTAAGAAGTAAACCTAAATTCTTAATAATGCCATATGTAGGGCAAGATATGGGTATCTAATCTCATCTGCAATAGTACCTGGTATATTAAAAAGTAGTCATTGTTTGAAAGATCTGTCTACTAATATCCATTGCTTCAAAAAACAAAAGAGTGGGGGAAAAGCTAAGAAAACAAAAGTTGGAAAGTATTGTAGGGTCAAGGGGAAAGGTAAAGTCAGAATTCTCACAAGTTTTTTTTTAAAGATTATACTTTGTTCATATTCTGAGATTCTTAACATCTTTCAGACATTAGAATATGCTTGCTCTTTGACAGGATAAATATTAAAGTTCGCCTAAAGTGAAGTCTTTATATATCATTTCATCTTAGAATTGATCTAAGTGGAAGACTAAAATACTAACATGGCACTGAGAACACAAAAAAATATGATTCTGATTCAGTCATGCAACATCTTGAATGGAATCTATTGTTCTGCCGCAGCATCTCTTCTTTTGGAGCAGAACCTCTTCCCCGTGAGTCCATTTCCTGAGCCAATCTCTTAACTCCAGGTGTCCCAGGCTGGGTAACAAACACTGCTCTAGGCATGGCTAAATGGCACAAAGCCTTTTGAGGGAGCCACTGAGATAAAGGTGTATTCTTTCTCCTGGAGTTCTGTATCAGTGGGTGCAATCCTTGACACTACCTGCACTCCTGCCTGAATATGAAGCCAATATAAACAAAAGAGGAGGTGAGAGAAACAGAGGCATCTTTATGACTTCCGATGTGCACCTAAATCCAAAGATCTCTGACGACAGAGTAAGCTAGAAGACCAGCACTCTTTCTTTTTGCTATTAACTAAAGGAACTTCAGACAATCAGAACTGAAAGAATCTTGAATCCTGCAGCCTTAGGCTTTGGTTTCTCTTAAAGCAAAATGAGATTATGACTTTTACCCCCTCCTGGAGTTGGGATATACATTAAAAAATACATAAGAAGATGTATATAAAAGCATTGTATATATAATTATACATTTGAAAATACTAAAGCAATATATGCTATATCAAATAAGTTCACCAGTTATATAGTTATTGCTTTCTAATTATTAAGACCCTTAATTCTTTGTAGAAAAACATTCACTATACTAGGAAATTTTTAGATAACTATTAAGATATTTATATAGTATTGCTAATTGGTTTCCCTCATAAAAACACAAAATGGGAATTGTGAGATGACACAGAATATATACTATGCCTACCAAGATACATGGATCAAAATTTTGTTTGAATCAACACTACTCTTTCTACTGTGAATTACACAGGTTGAGGGACAATCAGAATGTGAACTGAAGCAAAAAACTGTAATGGCACACTGCTGTGAACATTATTAAGAAAGAAATCATAGAGGACTCTAAAACCAAATGCAAACTAATACTCTGTGATGCCCTTGTAGTCAACAGGTTAATAGACTGACATCAAAATTGGAAATGACTGATTAAGCAGTATCAGTTAACTCTTGACATTTACACTTTTGAGTTTTATACTTGATCAAACAAATTATAAATCACAAACCAGGAGATAAAAAACTTTCATTACAAAAACATTTTTTTAACTGAATCCTATGCCATTCAGGAAATTATTTCAAAGTAGGCAAAGATCAGGAGGTGAGGGTGATGCAACTTTACTCAGAAGAGAAAATAGTTTGGTAATCTTCACCTGCTGGATTTGACAGTTGAACAACTGCAGTCTAGTAAGAACGGAGGGTGATATATGCCAGGGATTTCGGGAAAAGCCAGAAAGAATAGCAATCGCACAGAGAAATTAGCAGCATGAGGATCTTAAGTTTAAATTTATTTATTTTGAGAGAAAGAGAGCACAAGCAGCATAAGGACAGAGAGTGAGAGGGAGAGAGAGAATTTCAAGTAGGCTCTACACTGTCAGTGCAGAGTTCGATACCAGGCTCAAAATCATGAACTGTGAGATCATGACCTGAGGCAAAATCAAGAGTAAGATGCTTAACCAACTGAGATACCCAGGTGCCCTTCTTAGAAATGTTTTAAAAGGTAAAAAAAAAAAAAAATCACCAGAAGAAACAAAAGAAGATGAACAAATGATGAGGCAGTATTCTTTCTTCACTAAAACACACACATTTGATAAAATTTATTTTAAAAAAAAGGAAAAAGAAAAAGAAATTTAAATTAAGAAACATTCAGAATTTGTTCAACTTTATCCTTGAGCTTTTTACTTATGAGCTCATGTTGGGGGTCTCACGGATAAGAGATTGATAAAGCATGTATTGACTCAATCACACTAATGACACCTGAGTACATCCAAGGAACCTCAGTGCAAGACTTTTCACCCATGAGTAGACTCCATGTTTCCAGAGTTCAGGGTATCAGATGTTATTTCTTCTGCTACTTTGTATTCCTGATACTAAACACCTCCATTTCTCTCTTACACAACTGTATATCTTCACTGTTTTCTCTTTCCTCTCCCTCCATTTAAATATGGGGCCTAAAGAATTTTCAGATGAGCTTGCACTTTGAAGAAAAAATTCTTGAAAATAGAAGTATCACTTTATGTTAAAGGATAAACAAAATTCAACACATTTCATACTTAGGCATTTGCACCTACTTTTAATCTGAAGGAAACCAACACAATGGTTTTAAACATACTCATCAAGTAAAGAAGTGTAAAGTTTACTTTAATTCACTATTCTTTGAAATTAGCTGAATCACAAGCACTATTCTTGACCAAAAGTTAAGAGTGAAGTTTTAAAAAGTTTTTTTTTAATATCTTTGTTTCATTTTGAGAGACACAGACACAGTTAATGAGGGAGGGACAGAGAGAGAGGGAGACTCAGAATCCAAAACAGGCTCCAGGCTCTGAGCTGTCAGCACAGAGACCAACATGGGGCTCAACCCCACGACCCATGAGATCATGACCTGAGCCAGTGTCAGACACTTAACAAACTGAGACACCCAGGTACCCCAAGAGTGAAGTTTTAAAACACAAATGAGGGGCACCTGGGTGGCTCAGTTGGTTAAGAGTCCAGCTTCGGCTCAGGTCATGATCTCATGGTTTGTGGGTTTGAGCCCCGCGACGGGTTCTGTGCTGACAGCTAGCTCAGAGCCTGGAGCCTGCTTCAGATTCTGTGTCTCCTTCTCTCTCTGACCCTCCTCTGCTCTCACTGTCTCTCCCAAAAACAAATAAAAACATTAAAAAAATTAAAAATATAAAATAAAACACAAATGAAAAACCAGAGTACCAAGCACATCAGCTATAACTTTAGCCTACCAGATCTGTTTTTGGCCTATGACTAATATTGCACCCCCCCCCATTTTTTAATCAGAATGAAAATAAATATTTCACAAAAAAATTATTTGATGAAAAACATTCTCTATAACACCTACCTATGGCATGGTGGGAGAAACTTTGGAGATACTATTTAATTTTCTTTAGCAATCTAAAAATTTAAGTAATAGATCCCAAGGAGCTAAGGCTCAATTGATGTCCCTAAGAACGTATCTGAGATCTGAAACCAAGCCATTCAAATTTCAAAGATTCTATATTTCCTTCTAACCAGGATGATTTATGATAACACAAATTTCTACTAAATGTAACATGCTTAAAAATATAAATTAGGCATCTATTTTAGAGATTAGCTCCACTCATGTTAAGATAAGGCAGAATGTTCTATTAAACAAAGATTATTGAAAAGATAGTTTTCATTTCTTGATGACATCCATTCACTTTACTGTTCCAGAGGTGAGACAGAATCAGTAAAATTTCTAAGTAAAAGAAATCAAAATTTCCTCACCAGACTTAGGTGAATAAGGGCATGCTAACATCCATAGTTGTACTAGAAAAAATTGTTACAACTATTTTGGAGAACAGTCTGGAAATATGTGGCAAGCACAAACTGGGACACTGTAATTTCACTTGGAGAATTTACTTCACGGCAATAAAAAGACATGTGCACATACATGTATATACAAATATGTGTATCATAATGTGGCCTACAGTTTTAAAAGAACATAGCTATCTAAAGGGTCCTCATAAAGTTAAGCAATTCATGTTAAATTTATGTAACTGAATATATTGTAATACTATTAAAATTATTGTCCAGAGGTATATTTATTGACATATAAAGATGGATGTTAAAATTTATATATTCACATCACAAAATAATATATTTCTTTTATAGTAGTACAGTGTTACATCCAGTAAAATATTTTAGAGCCCACCATCTGTGCTTCAAACTTCCTAAGAGATAATTATTCTCAACAGCATAGATCTATAAAAGATACATACACATACATATTGTGTTTATTTTTATTGTTTTTTAATGTTTATTTTTTTATTTTGAGAGAGAACGAGAGCTGGGGAGAGGCAGTGAGAGAGGGGGAGAGAGAAGCCCAAGTAGGCTCTGTGCTCTGCACCTGGAGCTCTATCTCACAAAGGAGCAAGATCATGACCTATGCCAAAATCGAGTTGGACACTCAAACCAACTGAACCACCCAGGTGCTCCTATTTTTGTTGTTTTTATCAAAAGTGTGATACACTACAATTTGCTTTAAAAAAAAGTAATATACCCTGACAAGTTAGTATTAATAGATTCGCCTCACTTTTAACAATAATATATTTCCAATTATGAAGTTTTTTAAGATGTACATTGTTTCAGTATAAATCAGAATGTAGCTTATGCCCCTAGAATTAATTTAAATGTATCTATAGCTGGGGCGCCTGGGTGGCTCAGTCAGTTAAGCATTCGACTTCGGCCAGGTCATGATCTCACAGTTTGTGGGTTTGAGCTCTGCCGCAGGCTCTGTGCTGACAGTTCAGTGCCTGGAGCCTGCTTCTGATTCTGTGTGTCCCTCTCTCACTGCCCCTCCCCTGCTCATGATCTATCTCTCTCTGTCTCTCAAAAATAAATAAATGTTAAAAAAAATTAAAAATAAATATATCTATAGCTGTCTAACCTCATAAATACATATAAAGAGAGAAGTAATAGGATTATAAGAATGTTTATTTTTCTTCTTTATATTTTTGTATTGTATGAGAATACTCTTTTAGGTAGACAAAAGGCTACAGTTATTATTCTTTGGCATAACATAAAAATTTAAAAAGCACAAATATACTCATGCTTGATATTTAAGAATTATGTGTAGTGCTTATAAACAGTAGAATTAATGGACCAAAAGCAAATTTGAATTTCTAATTAAAAGTAGTAGTTGTTTCTTCTGAATTCTAGGTGGTATTCACTGTTTACCTGAGTCACTTTTAATTTCCCTGAGGTTAAGCTACAAATTTTCCAACTTGTAAACCCAGCAGAAGTCAGAGGGGCCCCAAGATTGCCACGTGAGTTAAAAGAACTGTCTAGATGCCATATTAGTCTGAAGACAGCCCCTTTGGGATGACTACAACCAGCCAGGCCATCTCCTACATCAGGGGACAGAGAGAATTATTTTCTAAATCCGAACATCAAAAGGAATAAGTGATTAATCAAGCAGTATCTTAAAGCTTTCTACAAGCATTCTTCTGTTAATTAACATGGTGTCTGCTTCCTGCAAATGAAGCCCTGAGCTATTAAATAAAATTACAGCAGCGCTCACTAAGAACGGGGCTCATTTGGAAAGGCACTAATATGCTTGCTTTCTGTCTTGAGCATAGTTGTTAGCAGGCAGCTCAGTTCTAGAGGATGACACTCCCAGAAGTCATTTAGTTATAAAGGCATGCTGTATTTACCTAAAACACAGTTTGACAATTACATGTCATGGCTAGATGTTTTTAAACATAGTTGTTTATGTATCTATTTATACCCAACTTTACTATAAAAAAGAATAGACATAGCAGATTTTATTCTCCCAATTGCATGCTTTAGAAATCAAAAATGTGTTCATTTCTGTCAAACACGAGGGAGTTTTAAACTATTTCAGAAACTGTTTAGGGTATCATTTCGATACCCTCAATGATATCAAATCTTTAGCCACAAGATTTAGAAAAGATATTCATAAGTAATTATTAGAAATATGGAATTAATGATATGGCTGTTTTGCTTTTTAAAAACATCTTTTAAATATTAAGATTGATTTCCTCAATCTAAAAGCAAGTCTTCAAATCATGAGCAGTTATTATAAGCATAAATGGAATAAACACATAAAAGTATATCAGGCAAATATTGTTCTAATGATGCTGGTCATTTTTTATCACTTTCTTTAAAAAATTCTCTTCATATTAATATTTAAAATGAATACTTGGCTCCTTATTCTCATCAATGTACCTGGCAAAACAAAGGGAGCTTAAAATATTGTTTTAATCAAGAAATGTTTAATTTAAATTGTAATAGGATTAAATTTATATACAACATTTTAAAATTTAGCCTTTGTGATGGCAAAAAAAATTTTTTTATAAAAGTAACTCATAGTGTGTTTTTTTTTTTGAGATGTGGTGTGGGGAACAAAGGCGGAAGAAAATGTAGATAATTTCCTTATAAAGTGCAGCTCATTGACCAAATGCTTGAAGCAGACAGTATAACATTCCTCTGGGAACTCCCAACGGACTGAGTGCTAATGCCGTGCTAGAGGGAAAAACACCCTTTGCTTGATGACTGCTAGGCCTCCAGCATCATTTTGAGTCTTTAACAGATGAAATTCCCTTTGGAAACTCCCCCTGGCCTTTACCTCCCCCAAGCCCAGGGTAGAACCAGTCATTCCTCACAATCCCAGTGCAGCTCTTTCTGCCTGGTCCTGTCCCTGTGCTTTAATAAAACCACCTTTTTGCATCAACGACATCTCACCACCTGCGCCAAATCACTTTAGATGCATAAAAAATTCAAATTTGTTATGTTCCTAATTTAAGAGTCATTTAATTATATGTATCCAAATAAACTTCACTTAAAGACAATGCCTGCCATTTGTACAGATTTTCAAGAATGGGTTACAAGTTTAATTTCTGTTTCATGGAGAGAGAGGAACTGATTTCATAAGAAAACATTTCCTGGAGGACAAAATATTTTGTCTTTGTTTTCTTGTGCCCTCTCTAGGTAGCATATCAGATCTCTGCCTCTGTGTCAGGCCGATTAACTTCAAGACTAACCCAGGTAGCTCTTGCAAAAAATCCAGTAAATGCACCCTCTAAAACGGAACTGTAACTGGATCATTTTACTATTCTTCCTAGAAAAAAATACCAACTATTAGAAACTCAATATGATGTGCCCCAATGCTGTCAGCATTTGTATTTAGATAATAGTATATTAGCATATACATAAGATAATTTCGATTGGGAAGAAAGTCAGGGAAAGACACGAAGAAATAGCACACCTACAATCCATAATGAGCTGCCCCAGGCTAGGCACTGTACTAATACTCGAGACAAAAAATATAAGCAAAATAGACCTATTGCCTAATGAGGCAAGCTAAGAGCAAAGCACAAGCTAATGCCTGGGCAGCCCTCTCCCTCAGGTGGAGTATTTGTGATATTTCTCAGATATGTCTCAGGTGCCCAAGAACAAAGGAAACGGAAAAACAAACAGTTAATTGTCAAAACAAATAGAGAGAGGGGGAGAGAGAGAATCCCAAGGAGGTTCCCAAGGAGCACTTAGTGCAAAGCCCAATGCAGAGCTTGAACTCATGAACCTTGAGATCATGACCTGAACCGAAAGCAAAAGTCTAATGCTTAACTTCCTGAACCAACGGACCACCCAGGAACCCAGAATGCCCAGGAATCTGAAACTCCATACAGTCCTAATGCTAATTTTTTGATAGATGGAAAAAAACCTTTAGCTTGACAGTAGCTAGGCCTTCAGCATCTTCAGAGTCCTGTTTGGCATATGAAAGTTCTTTTGGGAACTTCCCCTTGCCTTTACTCCACCCCCTGACCCAGCAACTCCCAGGTATATAATTAGTCCCTCCTCACAATCCAGTGCAGCTCTTTCTGCACAATCCAGTGCAGGACACATGGGTCCTGTCCCTGTGCTTTAATAAAACCACCTATTTGCACCAAAGGCGTCTCAAGAATTCTTTCTTTCTTGGCTGTTGGCTCTGGACACCATCACTCCAAAACCACATTAGTGCCTGTCTTTATAGACTTTATACCCAGTAAAATGTAACTGAAGATCCAGTAAAAACAAAATGTGTTACATGCTTAAATTGAAATGGGGGGACAGGGTGCCATAGCAGCCACATACTAGGAACCCTAATTTAAATTGGGTGTCTCAAAGAAGGCTTTCAGAAGAAAGTGATGTTGACAACAAAGGAAGCATAAGATTCAGTCAGGTGAAGAGGGAAAAGGATGTAGGATAGCTCAGAAATGAGAGAGAGCGAGAAAGTTTTAAGGATCCTGAAAAAAAATTCCCTGTGGATGAAGCATACTGAGGGTGGGGTTTTGTAGTGATAATAAAGAGATGGAGTTACTGGCAAAAATCAGAAAATTGAGGATTTTGTCAGCCGTGCCCACAAGTGCAAATTTTCTCTGTAGGCGAAGGGGAAGCTATTAAATTGCTTTCAGGAGAGAGACATGATCAGATCTACTTTCAAAAAAGACTATTCTTGTGAGTGTGGAGAATAACCTGCACTTCGGTGCAAAACTAGAGTCGAGGGGACCTTCAGACTTATTAAAGTAATCCCAGTGAGTGATAACAGCTGTTTAGATGAGCATATTAAGAACAGGGAGGGAAAAAATGGATGAATTCAAGAAATACTTACAAGTAGACTTGAACATTGGGGGCAGATGAAGGGAGTGATGACAAACAGAACGGAGGCTATAGTACCTCTAGATTTATTATTATTTGGGTTAATGAGAAGATGTTCATGATATTCACTGAGATAAAGTAATATAGATCAATGCTATTAAATATATGCCCTCAATTATTCTTTTTTCTCTTACCTTACTTTTGTTCAGAGCACTTATCACATATACAGTATTATTATCTTCCTCCTCCTTTAGAACATAGTCTGCAGGTGTATAGAGACTTTACCTATTGCTATATCCCCATCAGCAGATGAAGAGTTCCAGGAGAGAAGATGATACGTTTGAGTTGTCTCTGAAACTTGTAATTAGAAATGTCTGGTAGATTGACTGAAGGTATGACATTATGTCTTAGGAAACAGGAGTGGGCCAGGGCTGTCAATTTGGAAATCATCAGCTCAAGGAGGAGGACTAAAGCATCGGAGAAAATATCACCCAGGAGTAAAGGGAGAATGAGAAGAGAGCCAACTTATAACAATTTGCAGGAAGAAGACTGACCTTAAAAGAGGGACCATGGATACAGAGAACTAACCAGGAGGTAGATAGGGGTGTCAGAGAAGCCAAGGCACAGGAATACATTAAACACAAAATCTTTCTGAATTTGTGTTGCACTTCTTTAAGGGCAAATGTTTAACTGTCCCACTGTCAAGTCAGACAAAAACTTAGACAACAACTTTCAACAAAGAGTTGAAGTTTTTGCTTTTCAACGTAGTTGTGCAAATTATGATTCTACTTAAATATTAGATAACCAATATTAGATAACTAATATGTAACCAATATTATTAGGCCCAATGAGAAAGAAAAATGCATGGTATCTGTTCATATATTGTTAAGAATTTCAAGATGGCAACAGTATAGCATTAAAATGAGCCTGGGTCCTTTCTAAGCATGGGATCCTGTGTTACTGTATAAGTCGCATGCTCAGGAAGCCAGTCCTGGATACAACTTTTATATCTCAGTTTCAATCCCGTTTAAATGAATTCCAGAAGAATATGTTATTTTCTATAAAATACTTACACTATTTCATCTGGTCAAATTTCTTAAAGCTTGAGTGAAACAAGGGAAAAGAATTCCCCCTGGTTACTTTAAAGTTAAGAGCAGCATAGGAATGTGACTGCATTAAAAGGGCATTGATTTGAGTAGAAAACACAGATGATCCTGACTGGTTGAATAAGTTGAAAATGATTATAAGATGGCAACTTCCTTTATATTAACTGGGAAAAAAAAGGAAAGGAAATGTTTACCTTCAGTGATACATAAGCATTTATAACATATCCAAACCGCCAGTTAATTTCAGTTGTTTAATCAGATAACTGGCAGTGAGCAAAGAACGGACAGTGACTAACTAAGGCCAATATTCCATTTCTAGAAACCTCCAACTCGGAGTGATTTTCAGGATCTAGTGAATTAGGACAATTACACCGGCCCCGAGCTTTGGTGGCTGGGGAATCACTCAGTTGTTAAAAACAAATCCTGCAACTCCAATGTTCTTACCGTACTGTCACTGAATCAAAGCAGTAGGGAGAGCCCCTTTGATTTTCTGCCAAGACCCTCGATCTGTACATTGTCCTTTTGTCATTACTCGTTCCTCTGGAGGATGGCCTTGATGTTCTTTGAAACATGCTTTCATTTGTACAAGGGCGTCTCCAAGGAACACCCAGCATGATTTGTCTGGCACTGTAGCTTCTTGCAGACGGCCCTGGGGTCTGCCTTGCTGCGGAGACTGCCCAGTCTGACTCCAGGAGATGTACAGTAAAAAGCAAGCTCTTTATATCTGAAGACTCAGTCGTAAGGAAGTTTCTCAGCCAAACGATTACACAAATAAGAAGAGCAGAAAGTATTGAAAACATTATACTTTGATGGTGACATTAGTTTGCTTCTAGATTAACCTCATGGGTGTCTGAAACTGACCCACATGACATATCTACTTTTTAGCTAAATATTAACTGGACAAGAAAGTTGTAATTAGCATCTTGAATCTGGACAAACTTCAAATCCTGTCACAGCACATACCTAATGACACCATTTTAGACTAAGTCATTTATCAAACTAGACCAGGGAAATGCTGATCCTGTCAGCCTGAATACCTAGTTTCAGAGGCAAATATGAACCTAAGTCATCCCCTCTAATTCCGAGGAAGATGCGGAGGCACCTAATATAAAAAGGAAATGGGGACATTATGGTAAGATGTGATTAAGTATAACCTTTGCATGTGGTTTTGTTAAAAATACAACCCTGAAATATCCTGCCCAGAAAAGCCTTTATTATGAGTATGAGGAAAGGCAAAAGCTTAAGGTCATTTTCTAGTGAATGATTTTTTAAGATAGAAGTTTGCTGCTAAAATACGGAATTTAGCTGTAGTCAGGAAACGAATGTTGTAGAATGACAGAGAAAGCAGAAGAACAACCAACAGGAACAGAGCACGTGGACTATCAGGAACCCTCTGGAGAAATGCAAGGGCCACAATTACACAATTTGGTTTCCTCACCCATTTTCTAAAGGGTCAGTTAGATTTGTCTTGAGGAAACCCATTTTCACTTAAACTGCTGCTATAAAAGAAAAAAGCAGATAAAATCACAATAGTCCCACAGAACTTAAATGCTCCTGCCTCCCTTATTTCCCTCTGTAAGTGATCAAAGCAGACAAAACCAAAAAGGTGGCCCAGCCATTGACATTATTTCTGTCTATGGCTGTGCAATACAACAACACTGGCCTTAGAGGCAACTTCTGTGTGCAGGTGTGTGTGAAAGGACTGATGAGTGACCTCCACTCTTCTGGCTGAGTGTCATGACCTCTCTAGCTGGAGTCAAGAAAGGACCTTCCGCGATGGAATTCTTAGGAACATTTAACTAATTTTGGACCATTCCGTTCGGATTCATATGGTCCATCAACGAACAGTTTGCATTTCATTCTCATTGTATAACACGTATTAAGTATCTTGTGAGGGACAAATATTATACAGATGATGTAAAATAGGATTGTCAATGTCAAGAGATGAAAAAATCAATTTTGTCTGACAGTGTTAACTTTCTCAAAAATTGCACATCCTAAGCAAAAAGCTCAAAATAATACACAACACACAGGCTTAGTTTGTGCTAAACTTGTTACATATATTTTTAACATTTCATTTGTTTAATTAAATATAGCTAAATTCATATTTAGGTAGCCTACAAAAACTTTCACAGGTATATCATCAACTCAAGGATGTTAAACTATTAAACTATTTAAAACAGTTTTTTTAAATAAAGTGCTGGGGCACCTGGGTGGCTCAGTCAGTTAAGCCTCCAGCTTTGGCTCACGTTCGTGGGTTCGAGCCCCGCATCAGGCTCTGTGCTGACAGCTAGCTCAGAGCCTGGAGCCTGCTTCAGATTCTGTGTCTCCTTCTCTCTCTGCCCCTTCCCCTCTCATGCTCTGTCTCTTTCTGTATCAAAAATAAATAAAATATTTTTTAAAAAGTTTTAAATAAAGTGCTATAGTTATCTAGCTAGTGACCACTAAAAGACAAACCTTATTCTAATAAAATGAATTATCACTGAAATTACTCAAGTAGTTTGAGTAGTTACAAATAAAATTACAACTCAAATAAAATTATTTACATCCTCAAAAACTAATGATATTAAATGTTGTTGTTTAAAATGCAACCAAGAGCCTTAATGATGTTTTATAACTGAACTCAAATGACCAGGACCCAATCTATTCTGCGCGTAGAAGCCACATGTCCTCTGATAAATCGTAACCTCTCCATATCCCGTTTTTTTCAGCTATAAAATAGGGGCAATAATACTGCCCTACTTACTGCACCAGGGTGTAATGAGCCTCAAATGACACAATGTGTGTAAAAACACAGTTAGAGCTTTACACAGTCATTAGCTGCTACTGTTTTTGTGATGCAAATCAAGAGACATCCAGCTTTGGGGAAGGCTTTTTCATCAGAAAAATTTTTTCAATCCCCCAAAATGAAAAAAAAAAAGTAGCAATTTTAGATATTATATAGGCGGAAATCTTCTAATTGTAACTTATTCTACTCTTTAATAGAATGTTCAAGCCTTTTAATACTTTTTTAAATAATGTGAAAAGTAGGGCAAAACAAAATAAGTTTTGGATACTCTGGTTTCTCTTCAGATCGTATAAATCTTTTGCCTTTTACAAAATAAGTTTTGGATATACAGTATTGTCAATTTTTAGCAATGCTTTAAGAGAATTGATCATTATAGATGCAGAGAAGATGCCTAAAATCTTTTACTATGCTACTTGATATGCAAAAATGACAGCAACTGAAAGTGCAATGTTGTCAAGCATCATTTAGTTTGGGGACAGTGTAAATGGATTAAAAAAAAGAAAATTGGCCAACTCTCCTTGAATCCAAAATCATTTAACTTCTAGTTTAAACTATTTCAGCCTTAATCTCATAAGATTTCAGTGGGATGCTTTATGTTTTTGAAATTAAACAAAGTTAAACAAAAGCTTTCAGTTGGTTCCAACTTATTTATTTTGTTTGCAAAAAGCTTTCCCATGTAAGCCAATTATTTCCAAAGAATGAATTAAGAAGAAATAGCTTGGAAAAAAAAAAAGTAAAAAGATTTCCCTACTTTATCAGGTAATAAAATCTATTACCCCTGAAATCATTTCACTTAATTCTCACTTGCTCTCATATCCCATACTCCATTTTGCTGAGTGAAATTTAATAAATCTCTTAGTCCAGGATTAAATTTTACTGTTTTATGAACTGTTAAATTGCATTGTATGCTTATTAAAGCTGGTGTTCTCCCACTTCTCGACACATTCCCGTCTCTACCCTAGGGCACAATTAAACAAACAGCAGAGATTTTGTTTTCACCATTGGAGTGTCTTCCAACAGGGAGCAATACAAGAACATCAGCAGTCATTTAACTATAAACAATGTGTACCTAATAATCTGTGCATGCCTTGAACTACATAAACCATATTTTAAAGAGGATAATATATCAAATGAATAATAATACTCACATCACAGGCTTTGATTGAGTTAAAACAAGATAGTTACTGAAACACATTATATTAAAATACATCACATCATGTATATATAATTTAATGAAACCTACTGAGGTTTAATCACTTTTTCATACAAATACAATGAGTTTGCCTCTTAATGCCAAGAATGAAACCAGCATTTATAACTCAGTTGTCAATTATAAGCAGGGAATTCTACTAAAGGTATAGGACTGAGTGAATAAAAGAAAAAACTCTTAAGGAAAAACATATGAAATAGAAAGTGCATGAAAATATTATTTTCCTCTACTGAATGCATGGATATAAATTAAATTTAGTCCCAGTTTGAAAATTAAATGAAATAATGCATGTAGCATGCTTCCTTGGACCATCCATCCACTCAAGAAAAGTTAGCTATAATTATTGTTAGTATGTGTAATAGAAGAATTGTCTGATTTTTATTTACTGCTACATTTTAATAACTTTACCTATTCATGACTTTATAAACTTACTATATTGTATGTTCTAGAAAGAAATTTTTTACTTCTCCAACAACACATTAGTAACTATATTATTTATTGATTTAATAGAAAATAGTGGCCTAAGCCTCAGTTCTCCTGTTTAAAAATATATTTCCTTTCAGAGCTACTGTGACATGTTGATTCAATATCCACAAAAGCATGAAAACCCAACATGATATCAATAACTGAACATCAGCTATTTAAAGCAATCATTTTTTGAAACTTGAACCTTGGTCACTGGAGTTCTAGCAAGTAATTATTTAGAAGATTTCAGATCAATCTTCAAAATTAAATAAATATTGCATGTAATATTATATATATATAAGACATCTTTGCCTTTAAGAACTTCCATTTGGTTTAAAAATTATAAGAATTATCAGTAAGCGAAGTAGCAAAATATTAATGTCACTTGGTTGACTAAACTTCATGAAAATCGGATAAGTTCATGAATAGTGACTGTCAGACAAGTCAACTATTTTAAACTAACACAGTGATTAAGCATACCTGCCTAATAAACTCTAGTACTCTGGTGTTTTCAGTTAACTCAGAATTGAAAAGAAAAACAACTTTTAAAATTCAAATGTTGGCCGTCTAAAGAAACTGTTCTCTGGGCGCCTGGGTGGCTCAGTCGGTTAAGCCTCCAACTTCGGCTCAGGTCAGATCTCAGGATCTGGTTTGAGCCCCGCGTCAGGCTCTGTGCTGACAGCCAGCTCAGAGCCTGGAGCCTGCTTCTGGTTCTGTGTCTCCTTCTCTCTCTGCCCCTCCCCCTCTCATGCTCTGTCTGTCTCTCTCTCTCTATCAAAAATAAATAAAACATTAAAAAAAATCTTCAAAAAAAAAAAAGAAAGAAACTGTTTTCAAAGAGGGCTGAGTATTTTTAAACCAAGCCCTCCTAAACCTGTCCTTCATAAGAGCCTGTAGCAACCTTTCAAATGACTTTTAGAGCAGCCTCTGAGAGTCAATGATTGGTATGAAGCCTTTGCTTAGACAAGAATATATCTTGTAAATAGTATTGAATAAAATGCTTCGATTTTATAAATGTAGCCATTTATAAATGTACCTTACTGTGGGAAGAGAAAACATTTTCCTCAGAAAAATTATCATCCATGTTTCTTTCAGAACAGTGGTGGGAAGACCACACAGCAAACTTGGTTTTCCCTCGATTCTTACTGTTTTTTTGTTGTTGTTCTTGCTGGTGTTTGGTCTGGACTCTAATTTGTTTTGTAAACATCCCAGTGCCTCCCTCCATTTAATTAATTTTGTAACTACTCCCTCAGGGACACTTACCTCTTCTGCTAGTCTTGTCTGAACCGTGCAGCAGTGGTACTAACTAGGAAAGGCATCTCTGAGGCCTCAGACGTCATTAAGGAACACAAAACCTGGAGGGAGGGAGCTTTACATCTCCTATAAAAGTCCTCTAGTATAAAACCTTTCAAATGAAGTGCCTATAAGTCCTCTCTTAACAGAAAGTATTCCATAGAAACACTCTTCCCAAGGTGTTGAACTCTGTGTTCAACAACTAATTGAAAAACCACAATTTACATTATAATCATGTTTCATAAATTGCTTTCCTAGAATGAAATGCTCTATATAAATTAGTAGGCTAGGTGTACCTATAGATATAAGAAAATATTTCACAACATTTAGCTATTGTTTTGTCATATTTTATTAATGCTATTCCAGTGCTACATCTGCTACGGCTCTGCTCCAAATGACTGAAAACCTACCATACCCACTTGGTAGGTAATACTCAATAATTGGGTTTTTATTAGTGTGCAGTGTGATTTCTGATATATCTGACAAGGGAGGACAGATAACACACTAGTTTATCTGGAATACAGAATTAATTTCTTCTCATTATGTCTCTATGGAGAAAAAAAACCTAGAAAACTCTCTAGTATCTACACTAGTTAGAAGAGATTTTGTATTCATAGTGTTAGGAGCAATTTTAGAGATGGTTTACGCCAATCATGTTCTGAGGCACAGCAAATTTAAATGACAGGTTGTTCCTTTGCTTCTGCTAACAATTTGCTGGACTCCATTCTCCAAGCATAAGCCTGAATGAATTTTAAAACTCTCCAGAAGTGCCTCATTGTTGACAGGCTCAAGTCCATATTCTTCCATCTGGCTTATGAAACTCTTCACCATCTCACCTTTTCTCATCTGGCCCTTTTCATGTCATACTACCCAATCCCTTTGATTTCTATGATCCAGCCATATTGAGTAACAAACGGTTTGCTTCCTCACAGGACTCACATTTTCTTAGCTCTGAACCTTTGCATATGCTGTTCCTGCTGCATGGATTACTCATACTTTCTTCCTAAATCCTGATTTCTTATGGGCACAGGCCTGATCTCCCTGACCACTCAGGATGTTGAGTAGGAGCACCTGCTATATGTTCACCTGGTACCCTGTACTTCCTTTTCACAGGCTCATCATACTATCCAGAGATTGTGTGTATTCTATTTCCTTCATGAGACCTTGAGTACTGTGAGGAGAAGGGCTATAGTGCCTTTGATTACCTTTATGTCTTGGCCAGGTATCACAGATCTGGTGCATGTAAGTGCTCACTAAATGTTCAGTAGCAAATTGAATGACCTCAGGTGAGAGAGCGAAGCGGACCAGGGAATTTGGAATAGAACCCAGAACCTGAAACATAACCCAATGCACTATCTTCTACACCACAGTGTCTTTGTTATCTTAAGCAAATCTGAGATGGGACAATCAGTTATATATAAAACATAACTTAGATAGCTATTCACTTTTCAAAAATTTGATAAAAATTAAAGTATATATTTTTTGGGTGAGATTATCATTCAACATTTGTGTAAGCTAATTAGAGTATATGAGTACTTTCCCCTAAATCCCATATTTTGAAAATAACCCCAAAAATATACAATGAATGATGTTACCAAACATAAATTTTGTATCATCAAGATCATATGGTTATAGGAGTAATCTATGTGAAGAGAAAATATGACATTTCTTCAATTGAACTGTTAATTAGATATTTTCTTCTATTTTTATTTAGCAAAAATAATTTATTATCCTTTATTCATAATTCAATTCACATAAATTTAACAATATTTGATGTCCTCAATTTATGAAAATGAACAAATGAATTAAAAGTTTAAAAGGTATTATGAAAAAATTTAATAAAATTTTCATTTGTATTATTTTGTATAATTTGTATTATTTGGTAAATATTTAATTTGCATTGTTATTTTGACATATTCTACATTATCAATATTCTACTACTTCACACAATAGAAACTCCCAGCAATACTCTATTAATATATTATGAACTATCAAGTATCATGCAATAGAAAAATAAGGCACAAATTTTCAAAAAAGTTCTGATCCGTTTTTTCTTTGTCATATAAATAAAAAATTAATTGATAAGTAATTATTAATGGTCAGATTCTTTTAAAAGAGATAGGGAGACAAATAATGAGAGACTCTTGAATACTGAACACGAACTGAGGGCTGAAGGGAGAGGGGGTCAGGGGAAGGGGGGTGATGGTCATGGAGGAGGGAACTTATGGGGAAGAGCACTGGGTATTATATGAAAAGTAACTTGATAATAAACTATATTTTTAAAAAGTATAAAGAAAATAAGTGTTATGCCTTCATGGATTGTATTCATAATTATATACAAGTTCTGTTTCCCCAGAAAGACTTTGGACCATCAGTAAGGAATACATCAGATTGCATTGTGAATTTAAATTCTTCATCTTAGGAAAGAACAAAGTAGATTCTCTCCTTATAACAGAAATCTTCTTTGTTGGGAAATCTTATAATGTTCAGAGGAATATCACAACAAAGGTTTTGGATGTGGGATGATGATGATAGTCTTATTTTCTATGTTGACTTAAATTGTTCAGTTTTACAATGCTGCAGAAATTTTTACCTGCTCATATGAGTTCTGTACCAGTCTATATCATACCTAACATTTTTTTTTCCCCTTTGGAGACTTGTGGAAATACTTCCAAAGTATGTTCATGATTCTATTTAAAAACAGTTTAACTTTGGATTACAGAGTACTTTTATATACACAATATTACTCATATTCATTACATTTCATGTGTCATGTTGGTATTGGTAACTTCAAAATTAATATGTACATGTGTAAGATAAACCAAATGACTTACTATGTGATATTCTAATTCTATCATTTCTAGTATCATTGAGAAACTGGGTTTTCACTGTTGAGGAAAGGAGATATAGCTATAACACTGAAGAGGATAAATAAAATTCCTGTAGTTCTACATCTGAATTATCAAAATAAAGTCATGATGTGTCTTATTATAATTAAAAAGAAAATAAGTATTTCCCAGTTCTACTGAAAAGTCCAAAAATAAGCCCAACTCAAAAGCAATGAGTACCCTCAGTGTTCATATCATAGTCTTGACATCACAATAAAAGAAGCTAGGCTCCTTGGATATGTTGCTTATTTGAGAGTTGATGCAAAATAATATATAAGATAAACCTGGAAAAACTTATTAATCCTGAATAAAGGATACTATTGATGAAAAATAGGTATAAGCCAAAACTGTTTAGAAGCTTTCTTGAAGACATTCACAATAGGCAAAATGAACTTTCAAATAATAATAACTAAAGTGAATTAAAATATAATAAATATATTTGATTACAGTTTTTCATAATATAAAAAATAACTGATCACAGTCAATAGATGATAATAGCCAATTTATTATTTTGGAAACTGGTATATAAGGCAAAATAAACATTTATTCTTCCTTTCCTATATGAAATTGTATAACTGGGAAATCAGTTAGTAAATAAGAAAGATTTTTCTTTCAGAAGTACCCTGGCTAACAAATGAGAAAGAAATGAGAAAAATAGAACTTCCCCATGTGGTCCCTTTGAATTAATGAGTCTGAGCATTGATTATCATTGGTTCTTAACATCACAAGAAGCAACCAAACATAAAGTGCCTTCTGATGAAAGAGTATAATACCATCTATTAACTAGTTTTGCCCAAAAAACAAACAAACCTACCTGTGATTAAGTCTTTAGAACCAACTACCAATTTACCTAAAGTACAGAGGACAGAGGAATATATTTAAGATTACCATGGGGATGCAATCAGTAAAATCCAGACAGTGAAATAATGTTAGCCTATCATAATAAGTACAACTTATTTGCATCACAATTTGAAAAACCCAACCATAAAGAAAAAAGTAAAAGAAATCTATGAGATGTCTAAAAAATGGAACATTGGGGGCTCTTGGGTGGGTCAGTCATTTAAGCATCCGACTTCAGCTCAGGTCATAATTTTGTTGCTCCTGGGTTCCAGCCCAGTGTTGGGCTTTGTGTTGATAGCTCAGAGATTGGAGCTGTTTTGGATTCTGTCTCTGTCTCTTTCTGCCCATCCCCTACTCCTGTTCTGTCTCTCACAAAAATAAAGAACAAACATTAAATTAAAAAAAAATAAACATTGTATATTTTATGATATTAAGGAATTATTAGTTAATTTTATTTACCGTGCTATTATTTCAGTTATATGTATTTTTTAAAAAGTCATTTTTCAGTGATATATAAGTAATATTTATGAATAAAATGATGTGATATTTGGGATTTACTATGATAACATAGGAGTGGGGAGTAAGAGGGAATAAAGATGAAATGAAATGATATGGTGAGCTGGTAATTTTTATTTATTTTTTTATTTAAAAATTTTTAAATGTTTATGTCTTTTTTAATTTTTAGTTTTTTTAAGTTTTTATTTTTGAGAGATGGAGAGAGACAGAGCATGAGTGAGGGAGGGGCAGAGATAGAGAGAGACACAGAATCTGAAGCAGGCCCCAGGGCTCAAACTCACGAACTATGAGATCATGACCTGGGCCGAAGTTGGACGTTTAACCAACTGAGCCACCCAGGTGCCCCTTTAATGTTCATTTATCTTTGAGAGAGATGGAGGATGAGCAGCGGAAGGGGCATAGAGAGAGAGAGGTACAGAATGTGAAGCAGGCTCCAGGCTCTGAGCTGTCAGCACAGAGCCTGATGTGGGGCTCGGACCCACCAACTATGAGATCATGACCTGGCCAGAGTGGGATGCTTAACAGACTGAGCCACCCAGATGCTCCTATTTTTTTCTTTTTTATTTAAATCTAAGTTAGTCAACATATAGTGTAGTAATAATTTCAGGAATAGAATTTAGTGATTCAGCCCTTACATATAACACCCAGTGTTGAGCTGGTAATTTTCGAAGCTAGGTAGAGGACATAAGGGTTTGCTATTACTATTCTTTCTACTTTTGCACATATTTGAAAATTACAATAGAAAAGTAAAAATGAAAATAAAAGAGTAAAGGAAGTTTAGAAGATAGAAGTCACTTTAGAGATTGACAGCTAGTACATGGGAGAAAAGAATATCAATGTTCTGCTTCCAAATCCCGTACCCTTTCCCCTATACCACAAAGGAACATAATATTGAGAGAACTTGACATTACCTTGAAATTAAATGACAATATCTTTTCAGAAGAATAGTCTTGAATCATGTGCCCTGTTTAGTTTAGAAAAGGCATGAAAAGGAAATGGAAAAGCAGAGAAAGAAATAGCCAGCAGGCTTGTGTGAAAGAAAGTATGGGGAGTCTACCATTCTTCTACAGATCATATATGTAGCTGCAACTCATCCACAAGCCTTGATCAAGTGATATGCAGTTATAGTACTTCTCTCCCTCTGACCATTCAGCTGCTGAAGGTCCAAAAACAAGAATCTTGGAACTACCAGGAAATAATTGCATCATTTCACTTGAATCCTTTTTCTTGCCATAGTATCGAGACACTGATAAATCTTGTAACTACAGCTCGTGCTGTAGATATGTACAATACCTCTGTGACTTAGTGTGCCATTAATCAGCACCCATGGAAGAAATACTGGCTATGCCATTGAGAGGAGAGAGGATTATGCTACAAGGCTTGATATTTTTATTTTCTATCCAATATCCAATGGATATGATTGAGTAGTTTTCAAACACATTTATCTGAGCTTCTGTGAGCAGGGTAAAAAAAAGCAAGCATATGTACACATAAGAAAATCTGGCTTTTAGGAGGAGGAAAGCAGTATTTATTGTGATTACTGAATATGGGCTTTGGATTTCAAGAAACTCATGTTCAAATCCCAGCCCTGCCACTTACCTACAGTGTGTAAGTAGCCAGCTCTGTCTCTCTAAGCCTAAGTATATACGATTCCAAAATGGTAAAATAATACCCCAAAGACGAAATTAGGACTTGAATGAGGCAATTTTTGGTAAAATATTTATCATAAAATCTGGTGCATATAAGTATGTAATAAATAATAGCAGTCTTGTCTTGCTATTGCTGTTGCTATAGAAAGAAAACTAGAAGTGAATAAACATTAAAGAGCTGCTTTTAGAAGACTTGCTTGTTCACGATGATAGGAAAACCATTTTTCTTTACTTAGATCATATAGATATAAAATCCCTAAATATATGGTATAAGTCCAATTTATAACCTTTACTGAAACACTCCAATGCAGAAATACTATCATCATCCTCAGCTGAAGGAAAGCCACGTGTTAGGCTTCATTACCAGACCAGATTTTAAGTCAGGCTCTGGATCTAACTTCTCAGAGACTCTGTCTGTTTAGCAGAAATAACACGTTTTTTTGTGATATGTAAATTTATTAACTTAAATAAATGTATTTTCTTATTCCAGGCACTTAATTAACACTGGTCCCTTTTCTTTCCCCTAACTCAGCTTATTTAAAAATAAATAAGGTAAGAAAAGCAAGACAGTCAGATTTAAATTAGATCTCTGGTTCTTTGTAAGCACTTGTTGCAAAGTTAATAATTATTTTTAGACGAAAATTTGAGAGTTTTTCCAAGCCATTCTCCTCAAACAAACAAAAAAGTTTAAAATTTTTCAATATTTGCATATATGTCTTATCATGTACATAGCATTCTGATGAATTAGAGCATAATTTGTAACTAATCACATACATACATTTTGAGCTACAGTCAAAATGTGGGAGATGATTATCCTATAATATAGTGTCAGGTTCTTATCCAACTAATTTCTTCAATTCAACATTTTCATTTTTAGCATTTACTGGGTATCAGATACTGTGAGATGTCCTGGGGCACGTACATCAATAACCTCGCACTGGCAGAACTCAAAGTCTGGTGGAAAGGGAGAAATTTACATAAATACTTATAAGGCAAATGTAAATAATGTATTAAAGTTATTTACTTTGAAACATGAAATTATAGACAACAACCAATTTTGACATATAAAAATGGCAATTTCCTATGGTTTAATTATGTTTAATGTCCTTCTTAAAGTCCTTAGTTGTACCAGAATTTCCTAACATTAATTTGTCCTTTAATTGAACAAGGGTGATTATCTCCCAGAATATAAATTTTATCACCACTAAATAATTTTTATTTAATTTTCTGCTTTGTGCTAAATTGATCAATGAGATGCTAGAACCAAATTATGTCTGCATTCTATGACTTCCCAGATAATACATCTTAGTAGTTTATGTTTAACAACTCTTAGAATAAACAAGTGCAAATTCCAGAGTATTTGCCTATATGAATATTTTTCATTTATATGCTTTACACTTCTATATCATGCTATAACTTACATTAACTCAACCAAGATCTGTCCCTGATTTTTTTATGTGGTAGGTACTATGGTAACATCATTTTGATTATTTTTGTCTAAAAGATGAACATTTTCAGGAGAAATTCTAGCAATTGCAATGCCAGATCCCTTTGGCTGGTATCTACTTCTGACTTGGCAGTATTTGAAATCTTCCTGCCGAGACTCTGGCTATGGCCTCTATAGCACATGGCTATAGCCAGCCACAGAACAAAATAAGATATAACTGTTGTTTAATAATATCCAAAGATAAATTCTGTGTTACGGTTTTCTCTCTTTCATACACTTTGGCCTCAAATGTCATAGAGATGGTCTTTGTCTCTATTTTCAACTGAATTTAATTAGTATCCAGATATTATTCATTCATTTATTTATTTATTTCATATAACTTATTGTCAAGTTGGCTAACATACAGTGTATACAGTGTGCTCTTGGTTTTGATGGTAGATTCCCATGGTTCATCTCATACATACAACACCCAGAGCTCATCCCAACAAGTGCCATCCTCAGTGCCCATCAATAACCCAAATAATAGTGAATGATGTGTCTACCAATATTAATGTCTATGCTGTTACTACAAAATAGTATTATTAATCTTTGAATTATGTTTTTGAAATATATTATTACTGGCCCAATAAACTAAGATATCCATATGCATATGAATCACAGATATGAAGCACAGAAATCCCAAAACAGCTAAGAAACCAGATATTAATGACTTAGCAGGAAATAACAGTCCTTTCTTTTCAAGAAAGAATTAAGGCTATCTAATTGCATAAATCCTATCATTCACCAAGAAGAATGAATTTTATGTAGACTTGACAGAGCCAAATAGAAAGTGCACTCTCTTTCTAGAACATGTGTCAAAACTGTAATGGGGAAAATGCCAAAACTTATCATACCTATTGACAAGCACTCATGCCTGCTGGTTCATGTGGTTATGAATGATGCTGTCACGGTAAATATGCAAACCATTTCTAAAAGCTATGATGTCCTAGGCGGAAAACTAAAGGGCTCCCAGGACCCAGGTGCTGTTGTAAACTCTTTCTCTGATGTAACATGTGATTTAGGAAAGGAACAAGTCCTGAGCTGCTATGTAAATAGCTTGCAGCAAATTCGTGATTTAAGATACAAACATAGGTGGCCATTGGCTAAGTATGGAATGCATTTTCACGTGGAAAAATACCAAATTTCTGCCAAATTGCTGATCTAATTCAGAATATTTTAAAGTAAAATTCATACAAAAAAATACAAAAAATATTAACAAGGCTTATAAAAATTATATAAGATATGACACAGAAAGAAAAACATTAGGAAGTTTCCCAAGATATTCATGGATTACAGAAAATGCCTGTGTCCTCAGATAACTATATATCAGTGACCAGACTATTATAATAAAAAGGATATGTATGTGCATGTCCATTCCCTTCTGTGCATGTGTATTTGCCATGGGAAATTGAAGGATTCAGTATTAGAATGCAGCAAGGCAAGTACATAGTTTAAAAACTGAAGAAACAAGACTGTTAGAAGAAAGGATAGAATAATGAAATCTATCTTACCTGCAGAGAGAGAAATTTGAAGCTAGCAAGACGTTGACAATAAAAGGAGACTGGATTGTTAGTGGTGCCATTTGTGAGGATAATACAGACTATGCAGGTACATGACTGAAATGGATAATTATTCCCTGTTCACATACAAAAATGGTAGAAGAATGAGTTATACAAATGATAGGAAGGAGGGAGGAAGAAGAGCACTCAACTCTCCTTGGAGTGTTATTCAACTAAAGAAGTTATTTCTTTGCTTGCCTGCCTGGCTGGCTGGCAATTTAATGCCTCAGATGCCAGAGGTAGCAGTACAGTGACTTTGAATCAATAAGAGAAACTAGCAGTCAGGTGGGAATGATGGGAATCCAGATGACTTGCCATCCTAATGTTCAGGATAATCTCAAGGAAGGGTAGTTTAGAAGATGAGAATTTTGAGATTAAATTATAATTTAGTCCATGTTTTAAGAAATCAGATTTCAATTTTTTCAGAAAACAGAAAGATCTAACATTCTTATATGGTGAGAATATTCAATCAGAAAGAGATAAAAAGTCCTCTGAAAATCTAAATTAAAATGTTACAATGGTAAGTGGCCCTGATGAGGAGGGATACTGGGAAACCTCTAAAACTATAGCTGCATAGGAAGAAAGCTAAAGAGCTAAGGATTTAAAAAGAAGTTTCTAAGAGACAGAAAAGAAAGCATAGGGATAAGAAATATTTCTTTCCTTATATTTAGTTTAGTAAGTGGCATCAAGCTTTGAGACTTGTTTAAAAATATATAACACTAAATTTTTCAATAAAATCTCATACTGACCTTCTTTTCATAAGTAAAATGTCCCTCTGTCCACGTGGCTAAGAATGCCAATCATTCTTTATAAATGCATAACTTTGCCAGGTGCTTTTAAGTACTGACCCTATGGGTAATCACCACTAGAACCTACCATGTTTAGTTTTTTGCCATGCTGGTGTTCTCACATGGAAGGGACATAGTGATACGGCAGCTCTTCCCTCTGATGCACTCCCTAAGTTGTATATATCTAAAATTTACATCTCTGAAATCTAGTCTTATTTATGATACTTATTGCTACCAGTGGACATTCTTTCATTGAATAATATATTGATATTGCATCCTCAACTTTTAGCAGAAGTTGAAAAAATTAACCTGAACAATGTTATATGCAGTCTTTTCAGACCATGTTTAATGTTATTTACCTAAGAATTAATTTAATAAATTTCTCTTACAATGTGAAAAAAAATCTTTTCAAATGAACTAATAAAATATTTTCCCTTTAAGTATAGGAAGTGCATGAGTCATTTTGCTACTTTTCACCTTACCTGGAAGTAGGCTCAAAATTAACTCAGTGTCTAGATAAAGCAACTATAATGTCTACTCTAATATTCTCTTAGGTAGCTATTACTTTTTAAATATTATTTTTTAATTTTTTTACATTTTTATTTACTTATTTATTTACTTGAGAGACAGAGAGAGACAGCATGAGCAGGGGAGGGTCAGAGAGAGAGGGAGATACAGAATCTGAAGCGGGCTCCAGATCCTGAGCTAGGTGTCAGCACAGAGCCCAACACGGGGCTTGAACTCATGAATGGTGAGATCATGACCTGAGCTAAAGCCAGACACTTAACCGACTGAGCCACCCAGGTACCCCTAATTATTTTTTAAGTAAGGACAAAAAAAAATTAGAAAGGATAGAGCCTACTAAATAGGGTACTCAGTATCCTGTGTTGAAGGTTGGTATTGATGAGGTTCATGAAGGACATATTACCCTAAAATATGGCACATTGTCATACTAAATAGTTTAAACTGAAGGAATTTTGAAAAATCAGTAGCAGCAGGAAGGTAACTTTAACTTCCTCCCCTTAACTCCCCATCTTTCTTCTCTGAAACAAGTCATAAAACCCTCATGTGAGACAAGCCCTCCCTACACCTGAAGGAAAAGAGCATCCTAATCTCAGGAGACAAAGGGATGCCATGAAAATCCTAAAAACAGGCCTTGCTAAATGTCCTCCAGTTTATTATAATTACCTCATACTTCTTAAACTATCATTATCCTTCCACGATTGTCCAAACTTCACCAAACTTAGCATAAATATATTCAGGTCTTTTCTTCTGTTTATTTCGTTATGAAGCCTACTGTGCAACATAATAAATAAATAAATAAATAATTAATTAAATAAATAAATAACTTATATTAAATATATTTGTATGCTTTTCCCCTGTTAATCTTTGTCACTATAATTTTCAGACCCAACCAAGGATCCTAAGAGCAGAAAACTTTTTCCTCCCCTACAGTATTAGTGGTAGGGACCAAAAAGAGAATAAGAAATAATGAGGCTCCAATTTTAATTTTTTTTTCCTGTGGCAAAGAGAACACAATTTAGGTGGGAAAGGTGGAAAAGATATGGAAAGATAACATTAGGAAGACAGCTCTTAGTTTCTATATTCAAGTGAATTACATCCCAGTACACTAAAAATTTTTTTGAAGAAGCCAATCAGGCCCCTTTAAGATAGTACAAACTGTAAAGAGGCATAAATTTGCTACTTCCAGATATAGGAGAAGGTGTATTCTGCTAAGCATCCCAAGTAAAATTTTATGATGACTTAGTAACCTGCTTAGAACTCTAAAGTGAGCAGTGATCACTAGGTGATGTTAGGAACAGTGTGGTAGAACAGAATGTTCACTTGGAGTCAGGTAAACCTGGTTTTAATTCTACTGTTTACTAGCTATTGACTGTGGGCAAATTATTTAGTCTAGCTGAACAAAGTTAGGACACAGTAAGCACTCAGTTATGCCATACAAATATAAATTGGTTTTTGTTTGTTTTGTTTTTTTCGATGCATTTATGGGTCCTTCTATACTTAACCTGGTTTTAAAAGTTATGAGATGAGGGGATCACAGTTTTGGCATAAAAAATATTTTATTTTTTAAATGTTTTTAAAGTTTATTTTGAGAAAGAAAGAGCATGATCAGGGTATGGACAGAGAGAGAAAGGAAAAGAGAATCACAAGCAGGGTCTGATGCAGAACTCAAACCCAAGAACCATGAGATTATGACCCAAGTCAAAACCAAGAGTTGGATGCTTAACTAACTGAGATACCCACTTTAACATAAAGATTATTTGAAAGTGGAATATATGAACTACATAAAATACAGAATGAAATTTGAATCTACCTCATCTGACTCAAGCAGAGTCCTCTGAAAACATAGCTGCCATTAATTGCCCTCCAAGGGAGTTCCTTGCGAATTCAGCTGCCATCAAGGAAAAGGGTCCATTCTATTAGCTCCAAAAAGTCTATTAAAGCCTTTGATAATTTCCCACTGATGCCTGAAATCTCTCCCCCTATTTTTGTTAGTCTGTTTACTTCTGGCCATTTACTGTTACTCATCACTGAGTACTAGTGCATGCTCATATGCACTGAGAGTCTTTTGTTGACATGCCTACTGTCAGTTAATTTGCAGATCCCAACCCTTTGAACCTAAGTTGGTAGAGGAAAAGTTTCCCTTTTGATAGATTATTTATGTAGACAAAGTTTATTTGGATTTCAAAAGGGTACTATCACTGTGTGAAAAGTCTAGTAATATCCTTATAGAGAGAAAGAGAAATCTGGCAGAGATGGTCTACTTTAATGGATTCCTTACTATGTGAAAATACGGTAGCTGTTGACCCTACTTCACATTATAATCACCTGCTAACTTTTAAAATTCCAACACCTAGTTCACTCTGTCCAATTTACACAGACAAGGTTGAAAACCACTGTTCTAAGGGGAAATCACCAGTTGGATATGGCTCTCCCTGGCCTTGTTCTCCTCAAAATAGTAGTTGGTTTATTTATTTTCTTTTTTCATCTGGGATGAGAACCATAAAAGCCAATTAAATTTGCAGATGGCAGGCAGAAACATGGACTCAAATCTAACAATATAAAAGGAAAACAGAATCAAAGGTTAAACTCTGAATATAGTTTAAAAAATAAATTAGAATAACCATTGCATAATTACAAATTGGTATAACTTAAGAGCATTAGAACCCCCTACCTCTTTCCTTTTCTATTTTTGGCTGTTGTTATTAAATATCAATAAAGAACACGTGTTTATCGTGTACTGTGCACTGTGCTAAGTGCTTTCTAGGTATTACCTCTCTTAATCCTCACATTAGGAGCAGCAAATATAATGCCATTTTATAGCCAAAGACATTAAGTGACCGCAGAAGGGTAACCCAGTCTGGAGAGCAGAGGCTTACTGAGAGACCCTGCTAGTCGCAGTAGATTTGGACCTGAGTAATCTGCTAAAAGGCTTCTGGAAATGTAGCCTCCAACTTAGAATCGAGAGACACTAAAGGCTTCCTTCTCAATGATGGGGGAGGGTAGGCTTTGCCACATCAGTCCCCGAGGGCAAAATTGGTTCCTGAGCAGGAACAAATGTGTGGTATTAACATTTCATGGGGTGAGCCATTAAGAAAACAAAGTCTCAACAGGCTCCTTGGGGGCTGGAGAGTAATAATGAAAAAGAGAAACAGTGTCCCTGTAGTTTGCTTGGTAGGCTACACCTTCCAGAAAATTATGTTAAGCTTTTAAGAAAACCTGATAAATACAGCAAAGTGGAGGAAAACTTACCAGTGTAGCACAGGAACCTGAAAAGGCTAAGCAGGTCATATGAGAAAAAACAGAGAGGGATGCGAATAGTGACAATTCTTCTTCCTCATCTTTAAGGGTATTTGAAAAATACAAATTGTCCTTACCTACTTAAAACATACATATATACATATAAATGAATTCATTCATAATATTTTTAAAAGTGCTCTTACATTTACTACATCTTGCCTCATAGAAAAATCATGAAGTAAATAAAGTATAATAGTCCCCTTTCTATTTATTTATTTATTTATTTATTTACTTTAATGTTTATTTATTTTTGAGAGACAGAGCATGAGTGGGGGAGGGGCAGAGAGAGAGGGAGACACAGAACCTGAAGCAGGCTCCAGGGTCCGAGCTGTCAGAACAGAGCCTGAAATGGGGCTTGAACCCACGAACTGTGAGATCATGACTGGAGCCGATGTCAGATGACTAGATGACTAACTGATTGATCCACCCAGGCACTCCTAATAATCCCCTTTTAAGAGAAGATGTCCAGGGGCACTTGGGTGGCTCAATTGGTTAAGTGTCCAACTTTGGCTCAGGTCTTGAACTCATGGTTCCTGTGAATTCGAGCCCCGCATTGGGCTCTGTGATGTCGCTATGGAGTCTGCTTCAGATCTTCTGTGTCCCTCTCTCTCTGCCCTTCCCCTGCCTGTGCTTTCTCTCTCTCAAAATTAAACATTAGAGAGAGAGAGAGAGAAAATGCCAAGGGGTAAAATGATTTGCCGAAGGTCCACCCCTCCCCCCTTCTAGTCAATAACAGTTCTGAACTAGAATCCACATCCACTGTTCTTTGATTTATTGAGGTGTTACAGACTCTCCCATTCTGACAATCCTGAAATCAAAAACTGGCAGAACTGCTTTAAGATAGATCAAATAATGTAATAAACAAAAATTAACGGAATGGTTTAAATAAATATACCTTCAAACCACCCAGGGAGGGCCTGTGTGACTTATTGATCTCCGTGTTTCCCAGTGGCAGGAACAGGACAGCAAAATCAATAGCAGGCGATAGTCCATTTGAAGTTATAAATGCTCTATTCAGTTGAGGTACTTACTTGACATATTCAAAAACATCTTACTGTGACTGTGGCATTTTGTAAATAGTCAAGAACCAGAAATAATTTAATCGTATAAATGAGATAGCAGCCTCTTGCCTTAATTGACAATTTCATAGACAGGCTCTCAGTGAATGATGAGCATCTGTGCAAAGAGACTAGGGCTTCTGGTGTCCGTGCACCGTGCAGACTGCTGTCTTGATGAGAAACCGTTAGAGCGCTTGGCCCTGCTGCCTCTCTTTATCACAGTCCCAGTTTCTATTTGACTTCACAGCACTCATCACCATTGATAATATGTTTGTTCATTGTCTATTTCCTCCCTGTAGAACACTGCTTCTCCACGAGGGGGTTCTGGCACCCAGGGGACATTTGCCACAGTCTGGAAACATTTTGGGGGGGTGCTAGTGCCATCTATTGGGTAGAGGCCAAGGATGCTACAAAACATCATATATTGCACAGGACAGCCCCTCACAGTAAAGAATTATCTAGCCCAAACTGTGAACAGGTTGGGAAACCCTGCTCTACAATGAAAGGTCTGTGAGAATGGAGACTTCCTCTTTTGTTTAATAAATATTTACCACATGAATGAATGCATAGGTGAATAAGGAATGGTACCAATGTCTCAAAGGATAAAGAAGGTAGGGGATCAAGAAGCTGTGAAGATAGAGCAGGTGGGAACAGCAGAATAATTCTCAGGGAGAAAATACAAAACTGAAATGTGTGCTCCATCATCCAAGTACAAATCCTAAAGAGGTAAAAACAAAACAAAACAATACAAAACAAAAAGCAACTGTGCTATTAATCTCTTAAAAACTACCTCACATAATTTTAAGCTAATTCTGAAAATAATTAAAAAGAGTAATGGCTTTTTGTATATATGCACATATCTATATTCAAAGTATCAATTATACTGCATTTTACCTATAATGTTACTGATTTTCCAATTCTTTCACACAACGGTTTATTTCTAGGTTTCAAATGATAAGAGTTGTCTGTTTCTTTTCACTAGGGGGGAAAGAAAGGAAGTCATACATCTCTATCTCTATCTTCTTGGACCTGGTATTTCTGAGTAATCAATAATTCATTTGCCTCTAAAGCTCATTTAACTATTCTCATCCTAATATCCTGTTGACATTGGAAAATTTTCTTGATTTTAATTGATTCTGAGGTAGACTGATTTTTGTTCGACCTCTTCCACTGCACACATGCCATCCACTTTCACATCTACAGCCAAAGTACACATTCAGCCTATAAAACCATTTTGCTGACAGGCACAAAAATAAACATAACAGTCATAAAAGTAGAAACTCATTAAAACATGATCCAAACCTAGAGATCAAATGGAATCATGGTTTCTACACATTTTTCACCATGATACCATTTTTTTCCAGATGCTGATATTTTTCAGATATTGTATAAATGTTGAAATGTTGAATAGAAACAAAGGACAACCAAGGAGGCTTCCAGTGTCTCCCTGCTCTTTCATAAAATACTGTATGCTTTTTCATTTAATCCTATACTCTTCTTTATCTCTACATCCTCTCCATAGGAAGGTTAGCCACTTACAATAAGTAAGATTATCCCAGATGGTACTTCTGGACTTCAGACATGCATGATTCTGATGTGATCGCTAGCTCCTTAAACTTCCTATATCTAAAACTGGTATCAGCATCTTTCCCTCAAAACTTAATCCTTCCTTCATTTCTCTCTTTTGGTAAATGGCACACCATAACTGTAGTTGCTAAAACTGAAGACTTGGCAGCCATTGTAGACTCGTCCCTCTTACACTCCACATCAAGTCAGTCTTTTAGTGTATTTGAAAATTTTTCAGCACTCATTTCACACAGACAGCTTGAGACCAAACCACAGTGTGAACTACAGTGTTTACTACCTTGCTCCCTGCCTTTCTTCACTGTCTCACCACCTCATCTCATGATCTTTTGTTATTTTAATCAGATTACCTTTCTCTCCTCTTTCAAATTCTCCAGTGACTTGCCATTAATTATCCTTAGAAGGAAATTCAATTTTTTAATGTGTCCTTTAAAGCCCTTTAAAATCAGCTTCAGCAGTCTCTTTCTCCCATTTCCCCTCAGGATCTTTGTCTTTCCTCTCCCTGTGATGGTTTATTTTATATATCAAATTTGACTGGGCCACAAAGTGCTCAGAAATTTGGTCAAACATTACTCTGGGTGTGTCTGTGAGGGTACCTGCAGATGAGAGTAACATGTAAATCAATCAGAAATAGTAAAGTCTATTGAGCTGCCTAAGGTAGGCGGCCCTCAATTCAGTCTAAAGATGGAATAGAACAAAAAGGCAGACACTTTCCTTTTATAAGAGAGAGCTCCTGCTGCCTGACCACCTTAAACTGGGACTTCAGTCTTTTCCTGACTTGAACTGAAACATCTCTTCTTATGGCTTCCTCTGGCTCTTTAATTAGAACAGTATACATATTGACTCTGTTGGGTTTCCAGTTTGCTCAGCACAGATCTTGGGAACTTCTCAGCCTCCATAATAACATAAACCAGTTCTTTATAATAAATCTCTCTCCATATCTATATATCTATGTCTATGTCTCTGTCTCTATCTATCTATCTATCTATCTATCTATCTATCTATCTATCTATCATCTATCTATCTTGACTAGGGTTCTCTGGAGACCTCTAGTAGAGATGAGTTTGGTAGTGAGAGTGCTACTACTCTAAGAAATACTTAAGCATGTGGAAGCAGCTGTGCACCTGGGTCATAGATAGAGACTGAAGAGTTTTGAGATGTATAACAGAAATACGGACATTAAGGGCAATTCTGGGGAGGTCCAAATGGAAATGAGGAATACATTATTGGAAACTGGAGGAAAGGTGATTCTTGCTACAAAGTGGCAAAGAATTTGGCTGAACTATATTTCTAGTATTTTGTGGAAGGTCAAACTTGTGAGCAATATAATTGAGTATTTAGTGGAGGTGATTTATAAGTGTTGAATGAGTAGCTTGGTTATTCCTGGCAACTTATAGTAAACTGCAAAAGGAGAGATGAATTAAAGAAGGCACTATTAACAAAAGGAACCAGATCTTGAAGATTTAGAAGTTCTCATTCTAACCATACTGAAAAAATGAGAAAGCTTGTTCTGAAGAAAACACTAAAGGTATAGCTAAACAACCATTTTATGAAGAGATCATGACTGCCTCTCATGGCAGAGGCCAGGAATAGAGATAAAATTATACCAGTCAGGATATTGCTAGTTTGAATTAAAAGGGACAGAGAACATGAGACAGACTCAAGGAAGGTGTTGAGCTTCTTGGATTCTACAAGCACAGTTACTCAGCTACCACAGAGGACTATTCTCCAAGAAAATGTAAGAATGATCCCAAAAGCAATTGAGAGATCATCATTGCTGTCTTCTTAGTTTCAAAGGGTGGGACCATTATTTCCACGTCCACAGGCCAGAGGGCTTCTACCTGTAGCTTTGGGGGAAGGGCTATCCAGAGCCTTGGGGGCAGGACACCTACCTAGCATAGCCTTATGGAAGGGACCCTCACCCTGCAGAATGTTGGGAGAGTGACCACCACCTACTAGAGCCACATGGGCAGGACAACTGCTCCACTGGGTCTGAAAGACAGGACATTGAGCCAAAGAGGATTATTCTCAAGCTTTAAGATAAAAAATAATTGCCCCTGTTAGGTTTTGGACTTAAGACCTGTCACTTCTTTCTTTTGTAGTTCTGCTTTTTGGAAAGGGAGTGCCTATCCTATGTCTGACTCATTATGGAATTTTGGAAGCATTTAACTTGTCTGGTTTCACAGGTTCACAGCTAGAGAGAATTTTTTTTTCTCAGGATGAATCAGACATTGTCTCACCCAAATCTGATTTAGATATTTAGATAAGACTTTGGAGTTTAGCTTTTAGAGTAGATGCTAAAATGAGTAAAGACTTTCAGGACTATTGGAGTGGAAAGGATGTATTTTGCATGTCAGAAAGAATTTGGGGGAGGGAGCAGCATAGAAATGCTGTACATTGAACTGTGTCCCCCAAAATTCATGTTTTGAGAAGCCCTAACCTCTAATATGATGGGATTTGGAGATGGGGCCTTTGGGAAATAATTAGGTTTAGATGAGGTCATGAGGGTGGGCACCTCAGCATGGAACTGTGCCCTTGTAAGTGAAAATACCAGAACACTTGTTCTCCTCTTTCTATTCCCCCCACTATTTTCTCTCTCTCCTTCTCCCCCCACCACATGAGAACATGGGAAGACAGCCATCTCCAAGCAAGCCAGGAAGAAGACTCTTACCAAAATCTAACTGTGCTGGCACCCAGATCCTGGACTTATAGTTTCCTCAACTTTGAGAAAATAAATTTCTGTTAAGTCACCCAGTCTATGATATTTTGTTATGGCAACTATAGGGGCCAAGAGCAGGCCTTCCCAAGATGGGCCACATTGGCAAGAAGATTATTTTGAGTTAAAAAGCAATCAAAATCCAGCAGATTCAGAAAAAAATTCTTTACTTCCCTTGCTCAGCTGCCTAAAAAGAATTTAGACAGAGGACGTGGCCCAGCAGGAGAGCTATCACCATAGATAACTATATCATGATATGAACTAGGTGTGGTAGACAGGGAGGTACCTATCAAGGCCTGTTTGTTCAAAGTCCTCTAAGTCCCATTGTTTCTGAGGCCCTGCAAACCTTGGTTTATCAAATACTCCTTTCCATCTTCCTCTGGACTGCATTTCTGCCTTTTGAAGTCCCAACCCCCAACTGTTCTCCTTAGTTCAGAATAGCATATATACCTTATCTTCCTGACTCTCTTTGGAATTTCTGTGTCAGGGCGGACTCCCTGTACTTATGAAATTAAATTTTATTTTCTCCTGTTAATCTGTCTTATGTCAATGTGATTCTTCATCCACCTATGAAGACCCTTGAAGGAGACAAGAAATTCTTGCTACCTGAAGTATCTCAAGCAGACTAAAACACTCCCCAGTTATGTTAAACCTCTATTTTCTCAAAAGCCTGAACTCTTTACTACCTAAAAGTACTACAAAAATCTACTTCTTCCATTTAGATTGCCAACTTAAACTCAAGAACTCATTATTAATGATACAGCCTAAATATTAAATATTTATTAAATATTAAATGTTCCTTCTCTCTTCATGTAAGGGAGATCAAATATTAATAACTGTATCTCTATCAGGAAAAAAAGTAGAATCTAAAAGGTAAAAAAGGCACATATAATACAAAGACATTGCCAAAACACAAATAGGCATAATTTACTTGTATAAGTAAAAAAATTGAACTGAATTTCTTGTGAAGAAATATGAACTCAAATATGTGACAGGCAGATTATTATTTGCAGATATTTTATATATATAATTGTCCCTTTTATTCTAAGGTAATTAGCCAATTTAAAGGTAAAAGAGGATAACAATATAGGTGCCATTTCTGCTTCTGTATGGAATTATCCCACACTTCACTTAATTTATTTCATTTCACTTGAGATACTTTTGTTTGTTCTTTGCTAAATATTAAATTTAAAACATGCCTATAACTAGAGGCACCTGGATGGCTCAGTCAGTTAAGTGTCTGACTTTGGCTCAGGTCATGATGTCACAGTTGTTGAGTTCAAGCCCCACACTGGGCTCTGTGCTGACAGCTCAGAGCCTAGAGCTTGCTTCTGATTCTGTGTGTCCTTCTCTCTCTGATCCTACCCCTCTCCTGCTGTCTCTCACTGTCTCTCAAAGATAAAACAATAAAAAATTAAAAGTTAAAAAAAATAAAATATACCTATAACTAATTCATTATATAAAAATGATAATTTTAAAAGCTCATCTTGTCCATTTTCTAAAACCTTTGGCATAATTTTCTTCAAAATGGACAATGTGTAACTGAATTTTTAATATAAAATAAATAATATGTAGATATAATAGATATAAAATAAATAATTTGGTATAAAATATTTAAAGATTTCTGGTCAAAGATATTTGGAAATTAGTTATTCCACAGAAATACAGTTCACCTGGTGAAATATAGTAAAAAAAATATTTATCTAAGTTAATAAACATTTTAAAATTATCACTAGTTATTTTAATTAATACCACGTATTCTAAAGGGGGAATGAAAACAACTCTTTCAACAATTTACTGTTGTGGAACAGTAATAGTCATTTACTTTGGATATGATATTACTAAAAGATTTTAATTGTCATATCACATTCAGAAAGGGAATTAATGTCAAACACTAAATTCATTTATTACATAAGTGCTTATTACTTAAAAAATTATTTTGGAATGTTTGTTTATTTTTGAGAGAGAGACATAGCACAAGAGGGGAAGGGACAAAGAGATGGAGACACAGAATCCGAAGCAGGCTCTAGATTCTGAGCTGTCCACACAAAGCCAGATGCAGAGCTTGAACTCACAAACTGTGAGATCATGACCTGAACGGAAGTCAGATGCTTAACTGACTGAGCCACCCAGGTGCCCCTTAAAGTCTTAATTATTTTAAAAATTCATGACAGAAGCCAAAAGTCAGATGCTCAAAAGACTCAGCCCCCAAGAGACCCTAAATAAATACTTCTTAAGCACCTACTATATGGTACACATTTTGTTAAGCACTGAAGATAGGAACATGAGAGGAACACATGAAGTGTGTGTTCTCCATTTAGTTTATAGTCCATTGGAGAGAGTAAGAATTATCAACTAATCTAACAAGTGGATATATCTACAAACTGTAATAAGGGATAGGAAGGAAGGTCAAGATGTTGTGATAGGGATGATTAATCTAGATTGAGACATTAGGTTGTGATCTTAGGAAACCACTTGAAATTTCAAATGCTCAATGGATGGGTAGTTGACTAAGTAAAGGGTGTGGGCCATGATTAGGGGCGAGCAGAGCCAGCCTTTAACATCTGGAAAATGGACAGTATTTCTACAGGACAAAGGTAAGGAAAGGATGACTAGATAGGGAACAAGAGAGTCTGCAGAGGCCAGGGGAAGCAAAGCGTGGTACACCTTGGTAAGGCAGGTGACTGAAGGGTTTCCAGAAGGGAAGCAAATGTTCAGATTTGTTTGATTTTTTTTTTAAAGTAATTTAAGTGGCACCTGGGTGACTCAGTCAGTTAAGCATCCAACTCTTGATATTGGCTCAGGTTGTGTTCTTGTGGTAATGGGATTGAGTCCCCACATCAGCTGGGCTCCTCCCCTGCTTGTATGCACATGCTGTCTCTCTCTCAAAATAAATAAATAAACTTAAAAAATAAAAAATAATTTAAGAGATATATTTGGATTTAGACATGTCTCTTCCCAAAATAAAATAAACTATTATATTCTAATCAGAATTCTATTATAAAGATAATGAAAACACAGAGACCAACATAATATAAATGTTTGCATTTCTCTATAATATGTGATTTGTTTTGTTGTTGTTATTGTTTTACTTTGAAAAATATTCCATAGAGGATTATTTGAATTTGAGTTAAAAAATTAAATCACAGAATGAAGACACACGTCTACTGTACAGACAGAAAACTAGACACTTAATAGTATCTTTAAAATATTAGGGAAAAACAACCAAATATCTTCTCCATAGAAAAGAAATAAGATTATAATTATTTAATGCAAACAGTCTCAAGAAATGATAGTTCCCCAAAATAGAGCCTAATTAATGAAATATTATACCACTTCCTCTACTTCAAAACAGATCCTGTAAGTTTACTATTAATCAAACCTTTACACATTTCTTTTAAAGATTCAGACAGGAGGTTAATTTGTTTTACCCATACAAGAAAGAAAACATAATATCCCAGAGGACTAGATCAATTGATTGCAATAAGTGAAATGTTAAGTTCCCTGTAAAAGGTATAACCAAAATATAAAGCAATTAGCACACTAGAGGGGGGGAAAAAGTGTGGGTGTCAGAAAAAGTGTTATATAATATAATAATTTGTGGAGTCAAGCTTTCAATCTTTTGTCATGTTCATGAGATGCTGTTAGCTACTCATTTGCAGATGATGCAATGAGTACTGTTAAGGTTCTCTTGGTTCTTGATCTTACTATTTGAGAGAAAATATCTGTAATTTAAAGGAAAATTATGTATTGTGTATAGCACCCTTGACTTTGGCAAGCCAACCTTATGATTCTATGGAAAATAGTTTAAAAGTCTGTAAATTGTAGGTACCTGAGAGACACAAATTCTGCCTTGTTTGGTAGAGGATCCGTTTGATTTCCCTTCCTTTCTTGGAGGAAAAAACATTTTTTCCTTTAATTGTATATTCCTGAAACAGTGCCCCATAGGGTTAAGGAATTTGAAACTTAGCAGAAAGTTTAAAGCTTGCTTTTCAGAGAATTGTTTCCCCCAATCAGCTATTGTGCCTTTTTGGACACCATTAACAACAGGCTTCTGCAGAGAACTCTGGTGTTCTGACCAGTTGACCAGAACTCAAAGTCAACTGACATGATTCTAGCCCAGGAACAAGCAAGCCCCCCCCATTCTTTATCCAAGATAAGAAGCCCAGGACACCTTCCAAGGTATACCTGCTCCCAGAGCATGCCCACCGCCTGTTCTCCTTGTCCTGACATAACCTTCTGACATCTGGGCTTAGTTCTGATATTAAGTAAGTCTCACCCCAAGGTAAACATGGGATGTGTATGTGTATGTTATATATGTTTGCTCACTGCTCATGCTCCATCTTCCCTCGAATAGTCATAAGTTTCCCTACCCTTATCATCAATTAGTATGAAATTTCAACTCTATGATTATAAAACCTAGTTTTCTCGTCCTTCATAGAGGCAAGGTGATTTTGAGGCTCGTCTTCCCCTGTCTTCCTTTGGGTGCTTCCAGAATAAACCCTTTCCTTGCTATATAGTTGATGTCTCAGTGTTTGACTTTGCTGCACATCAGGCAGATGGACTTGGGTTAGGTTACATTCCTAGTCTATAAATCTGTTCTTCAGCTTCTCTTTTTAACTGTAATTAACATCTGCCCGCTTCTCTTGTAAGTTATATAATATGTGTAACATGTTTATTTTTATATCTGTGTGAGAGTCATGATTTTTAGCTTTTTATTTAAACAACATTATCTATTTTGTGTCTTACATAAAAGGTGGGCTTAGGTTCTCTTTGCCAAATTCCGTAAAAAAATGCAGAAGTGTGAATGTTTTCTCATGTGTCTCTCCAATTTTTTTCCTTCTAAAATTTGCATTGTATTTCATTTTTTCCATTTACATAATCTTTGAAATCATTCTTGGGTTATGGGTTGTATCATTGTGTCTATCCTGTTTTCCCAATTATAGTAAACTTGGGCAGAGACTTTGTGCAAGCGTTATGTTCATTCCTTCCTAAAGTTCTTAAGTACAGAGAGATTTTTCTGGTAGTCCCCTTTCAGCACTCATCAGAAAAGCAATAAAGTAACTGAGGGCAGGGATGAGAATTAAGGAAGCAGAATAGTTCCTTTGGCAACCAAGTTAGGATGCAAACTGTCCATTTATAAAAAGAGTCACATTTCACTTTTAGTTTGAATCCATTCCTTCCTTAAGATGTGTAATGCTCTCTTCACTGCTGGGATAATTTCTAAGACTTGTTAGCTACTGGGACTGAAACCACATAGAAGTACTTGAAGATTTGCTTGTAAAGAAAGTTGAAGAACTATGAATAGTAATCAATCATCTACTTTGCATTTCAAAGCGGAGATAAGATATGATAACACTTTGAAGAGGAACATTCAAGTAAATTGCAGTATGTGAGGAGCATAGTTTACTAACACTTCAGACTCCAACAGTTCATTCCCCTCTCTATTTCCCGACTCTTTGAAATATTAAATATTAACCACCCGTCTTATTCTATCCAATTCTGGAGGATCCTGTCACCCTTGCTTCTTTTTATGCAGCGCTTTCCCCTCTGTGGGGTAGCTGTTTTCCTCTCCCTTTCTATTCTCTTCTCCCCTCTGGTTTTTCCTCTCTCCCAACTCTCATTTTCACTTGCCTCTTTTCTTGCTTCTGACTCATATTAAGAATAGGAGAGAAAAAAACAATGTGGCAAAAGGCAACTGGTACACAATTACACATAACAAGGGTATGATAATAAATTAATAATAACTTAGTGCATGATAATGACAATTATTTTATAATAACTCTTTTGTGTTGGATGGTAAATAGCACACATGTTAGGACTTTGTTTTTTACTTCAGTAGTCCTTGTAGGAGAAGAGAAAATGCAATTTAAACACCCAGTGAGGAGGTAAGTAAACTCTCATTGAGACAGACCAAACTTGAACTCACAAGGCTACTTCTGGCTACTTCACAAGATAGACTCGGAGCAGAAGCAGGTTTTTTTTTAATAGATTTTCAACGTATATATAGTCTCCATCACATTCTCACATACATGTTAAATATGCTTTAACATGTGAGTTGATTTACACTGCTCTTTAAAGAACAGGAGTTCTCAAAAGAAAAATGTTCACTGCCTCACATTTAGACATGATACAGTGCATCAGCATTCTAGATTCTGCAGAAGTAAATAGTTTATTTCTCCTAATGAAATGAAAAAGAAGGTAATAAAAGACTGTTTAGTGTCACCTTAGCTATTCTTATGAAAACCTCTGACATTTCACTTATTAAAATTTGTGGCTAAAAAACCTAAGGCTATTTAAAAATAACTTCCCAAAATTATGTAAACATTGACTCAATAGTCAACCAACTACAGTTCATATAATTCATCACTGCTGATAGTAAAATAAAAATATAGATAATGCCTGTCCTCTTCAAATGTTTTTTTAAGTACCATTATTATTATATTAAAAGTAAAATGACCATAATTTTCAAACATCCTACTTCTGAATAAATGTTGTTAGATAAACGTGTTTGAAAAACAGAATATATCATGAAAAACAGAACATATCATCACATCAAAATTTTTCTTCAATGATTGTTCTTTTATGCATGAGAAAGATCAGAATTGTTTTCTTTTGTTTTCACTTTCCACATTCTTATTTAAATGATTGGTGAACTCAATAGTTCAGGATCTGACAAATGGTATATTTTCTCATTTTTCAATTCTTTGGAATGATAGTCAACAAATAATAGCTTCATATTTTAAATATATTTACTAATGTAAAATATAATATATCTAGATAAGTCTATATCTAAGAAATTGGTTCCTAGGCTATTCCCTGTATAAATTCTATAATTTTATAATTACTACTTTCTATACAGACTCCAGGGAACAATTAGCCAAGGAATTTTAACACTTTCAAAGCAATAAAGCAATTATACAAAGAATTAAGAAATTCTTTGTATAATTCTGTTTTGAGTGTGTGTGCCTGTGTGTGTGTATGTGTGTGTGTGTGTGTAGAAAGAAAGGTGCATAGATAGATCGATAGAAAAATTAGAAAAGTGGGAAAAAACATACTTTAATTAAATGCATAATCATGGATGCTGATCCATGTTACTGATGCTAAATGGTTTCCACTTTAATGAGCCATTTTAAATGAAATGGTTGCCTGCAATTAGACATCTGCAATCCAAGGAAAGCAAGCCAACTCTGCAGTGTGGATGCCAGAATTACAGTGCACTCCTCAGCAGGACAATGACGAGAAAGGATAATTGTAATTAGAACATATACATCTTTGGTGTTCTGTGGTTGAAAGAGTGTGCAAAACAAGGGTTCTTAATATATTTAATTGCTGACTATTAATAAAGGGTTGTCAAAAAGAGTTGCTTTTAATGCATCCATATTCCATTAGAAGTATTACTACCCGGCAGTCACTAAGTACACGTTTCACATCGGAACTGCATAGAAAGAAATAATAACGGGCTCTCATATTTTATGAACCTCAGGTGTTTGGGGTCACAATTAAGAGAACAGACAGGTTATGACATTCCTAACTGAATACAAGTAAAATATCTCTTAAAATATCCGGGTGAGTATCAAGAGTTGTACTTGTCATAAAAAACTGTGTCAGGTAGGGCAACATACCTGTCTTGCTATTAACAGTATTGAGTGCTCACTGTATATACTGTTATCCACATGTCATAAATGAAGGAACTCAGGCAATTGGGATAACTAATTAACCAAGGTCCACACGACTACTACCCATCAGTGATAGGGAGTCAGAACTTAAATCCACATCTGGCTTTCTTTAAAGCGCTATACTCTCGGCCACTCTACTAACTTAATTAATTAAGTCATATTCTTTAAAAAAAAAAAAACTCCTGGTGACAGAGATGGTATGCAGATCTTGGCTGTGCCACTTCATATATTTGTGTAAGATTTTGTGTAAGTTGTTTCACCTTCTAAATGTAAGTTTTCTCAAGTATTAAATGGAAATACAAATACAACAAGGAGCTGTTCCTATAATTCAATAAAGGGTATATTTTATCTAGCTCATAGTATGTACTTAGTGGGCTGATCTATTACTATTATCCGATGACAGTTATCTGACTCACATCATTTGATTCTTATACATGCCATGGCTATGATAAGTTAATCCAAATCATTTCAAATACCTTTGGTTTTCAGATTAGATACTTTTTGTTACCTCAACAAAATTGCTGAAATTATTTTTAAACCTAATTTTACTGTATTTGGGCAAGTACCATTTGGTAATGTATTCAAAATCATCTGCACATTTTATCATTTCTCCTTTAGCTATTAATTTGTGTACAGTTCTTACCTCTAAATAAACACACACAAAAACACATACACTTATACACACTTCACATACACATAGATAATTCTCAATTATTTATAGGCTATAACTTTGTTTTATATTTTTAGGCCCGCATCTCTAGAGGTATAGCCACAGGACCTTTTTCCTCCTTATCATCTCATTTCAAACTCTCATCTCCTCTCTTGTAGTGTGTATTTTGTATTCTGTGCACAGCTCAATGGGAAATGGACTGGGCCCTCATTATAGCACAGTCACAAGGAATAGCCCTTAAAACCAAGATTTCAAATAGCTTCACTTTCCTTTCAGGAAAAGTAGAAATCAGCCAGACAAATCATTAAAAGATAAAGAATTAAAAGAGAGCATGCAACAAGTGGTGTGCCTTCGTTTGCTGGTCTGGTGAGCAAAACCAGGCGAGCTGTGGGAAGTGGGGCCGGCCACAAAGAAGAGGCAGGCCAGGCCACCCGCGTGGGTTCTTCCCAGACTCACTCTCCTGGTAAGGTTTCTATGCACTCCAAGAACATCAGACATACCAGTACTGGCCTTTATTCTTTAAAGTACATTCTCATATCAAAGATCCTGTTCTATTTTCTAATAGCTCTGCATCATTCAGGACAGCATTACTTGAAATATGAAATAATATTCATTGTTCTCTGATATTCCCCCCAAAGGGTTGCCTGTTTTCGTGTATCAATATAAAGAGCATGTAAATCAGAATTATTTAACTTATATTGTTACATAAGTCATATTTGGGAGGAATTCATGTTTTCATTTGTTAAATATAGCTTAGTTTAATAAATATTTAAGCATTTGTATATTCATGAATGAATTGATATATGCCGATATTTTACTATATATAGTATAGTATTTTTTTAACATTTATTTATTTTTGAAAGACAGAGAGACAGAGCATGAGCAGGGGAGGGGCAGAGAGAGAGGGAGACACAGAATCTGAGGCAGGCTCCAGGCTCTGCGCTATCAGCACAGAGCCTGACGTGGGGCTCAAACTCAGGTGAGATCATGACCTGAGCTGAAGTTGGCCGCTCAACTGACTGAGCCACCCGGGTGCCCCAACAAGACAGTATTTAATCTAAAAAAATATAAAATGTGAAATACTAAAAACAAATAACAAAATGCTGCCTAGAGAAAATATTATTCAAAATTTATATCTTGATACTTTGAAGCAGAAAATAAATTTCTGTACAAGCAAGGTGGCAGGCAGACCACTAAATATAACAAATTCAAAATCTAATATTACTTGCTCGTTTGACTTGGTTTCTATGTGGTGGAAATGTTATGAAAATAAAATGATTAACAAGTAGAGGTTTTCATTTCAAAACATAAACTCAGTGTTTTGTTTCATCTATACGTTTGCAGTTTTTAAAATATGTAAAAGACATACAATTCAACCAAAGGCAGTTGTGCACATAAAATGCTAAACATACATAGCACTCACATAATTTTATAGTCTCTTTATGTACATTTTTCAAACATACAATCATTACTTGGTATTTTCGACAATATGCTAGTTTGGATATATGATATAATTTCCACCAATATAAATTCCTATCTTCATTTGTGGGTACTGCAGTCATCAATTAAACTGTCATATATTTGGTTCCTATCAAAGCAAGTGATTATAAATGTTTATGCTCCTTGCTGTCACAGTTGATTCCTGCTTATATGCATATCTGAATTACAAGTTTATTATAAAAACAGAACTATAACCAATTCATGAGGAGATTATGCATTCAAGTTTTCTTTAAGCATTTAAAAAATGCACCGGTTAGATTAGTGATTTGTTTTAGTACCTTTCATTGGCTTCTAGAAAATCATTGCTATAATCTTCTGAATCAACAGACACTATCTTTGCACTAGCAAATCTTGATTTTCTATTAAACATAGAGGCTAACCAAGCATAACCACTTTTAATGAGGATTAGATCTTTTCTCTGGACACTGTTTGCATAAGAGGTTATCCAATACAGAAAGATTATTCTTCAAATCCTCCTATGAAGAGAAAATTACAATAATTATCTAAGGGGTATATTAGTTTTGTTATGTATATAAGTGCCATTTTCAAACTTTAGGAGGTTTTTAAAGTCTTGAAAAATCAAAGGCTATATTTAAAATTGAGTGATTGACTTTCAGATTTAGGTAGTTCCATTAATCACATATTCACAAAAGTATTGCTGCAAATAAACCTCAGTAAAAATGGGTTATGTAATCATCAAGTAATTTACATTAGGAAAACCAAAGGCAAATATCATTTACTTTAAGAATATATAAAGTAGACAATCATTTTCTTTGCAGGGTGGAACAACCAGGTGGGTACAATGTGCCATGTTAGAAAGATCAAAAGCAAAACAGTCTTTGGACCATCTGTGTAAAGTGATGATCTCTTGAATTATGTCCAGAGAATTATGTCCAGAGAACTGGGGACTTTACATATATTGAAGATTAAAAGTATATATTTAAGAAATAATGGTATAGCTAAAGTAAACATGCAGTAAAGCCATAATTAATCCTTGAGTCATTCTCATGATTATACTACCTATATAGCAGCATAAGAATATTACATCATTTCCCAGGTGATTCACTCATGAACATAAAAGAAAAAAATGTCCTCTGAACAAAAATAAATAAAAAATAATCAATGTGTCTATTGTCCATAGATGTACAAGCAAATGCAGATAAATTATCACTTCTCCTATTATAATTCAATATCTGTTCAGATTCAGTGGAGGTGATTTAGATAAAATATTTCAGAAATTACAATAATGATGACTCTACGATTTAACATTTCTGGAAGCCCACAGAACTACAATCAGACAACCTTCAAAATATGCGGCAATCAACCACTCAAATGTTCTTCCTATTTGGGAAATCCGGCTTTGGGAAAATATCAGACAAAAGGAAAGAAATCAGTAGCTCTATACGTTCATTTTGAAGGAACACAAATTTTGGGTATATGAGCAGCCATTTTATGTATGAATAATTGTTATCTGTGGAAAGCTGTAGTTTGGATTACTGCCTCAAAATAGCTACTAGATACACTGAATTCACAAAGTAAAGGTGAAAATAGCTTTTATGGAGGTTAATGCTGCAGGAGATGGAAGCATAGAAGAGATACCAATATGTAGAGGCAATAAAAAAAAAGACAGAAAAGCCATGTCCAGATTGCAGGAGTCCCTCAACAAGATACCTATGGAATCAGGTAATGTCAGAGTAGAAAGAAGGGGAGAATTTCTCATCATTTCAGCCCCCAAATTTCCCACTTCCATGAGCTTTTATATTAATTCATCATATCACTTATTTTATCACTTAATTAGGTTCATATTAACCATTTCGAGTGTTTCTTCTTTCCCCAACTAGGTACAAATTTCTAAATACAGGAATTATGACTTGATCATCATTCATTAATGCCTTCTCACTTAGCCAAATGCTCCCATGCACATTTTATGTACCCAGTGAATCCACTATGATCGCATGCCAGAATGAAGACTATACCTAAGACAAGAATGACCATATGATTTTTTATCCAAGCGGCAGTATTTTTGAAAATGGGAAGGAGGGCACATTATTAACTAGTATTCTAGGACAACCAGGAATGTCCAGGACACAACAGAATGTATGACCATCCACCCTAAGATAAATATGGCCACTGTATAACTTCATTGAAGGTTAACATAGAGTCAAGGCAATGTAAATAGAAGAAACTGAAGGGTACATATGCTTTTATTATTTTTCTTTTAAAAGACCACACCAACTCAACTTCAGTGGGAATGTGATCTTCCAATGGTAGATTTTTTTCTCTACTAAATACCACCTTTAAATTTACTAAATATGGCAATGATTCTCCCACCACTACATGATCCCAAAACTGCATTCAAGCTAGTCCAGTTTTTTTTTTTTTTTTTTTCGGGATGGATGTTGGCTCAGTCCTGGTGTTTCTCAAAAAAATCAAAGAATTATAAATGAATTTACAACAGACAGGTAATGATCTTCATGATTACTAGAAGTTCCTCCCAAGCATTTAAGCTTGAAATAATTAGTGGAATTAAAATGTTAATTTGACAGAAAATAACATACTCATTTCTATTTAAACATTTTTTTTACATTTTATTTATTTTTAGAGACAGAGAGAGACAGAGCGTGAACACGGGAAGGGCACAGAGAGAAAGAAACACAGAATCCGAAGTAGGCTCCAGGCTCTGAGCTAGCAGTCAGCCCAGAGCCTGACATGGGGCTCAAACCCACAAGCCTGTGAGATCATGATCTGTGCCAAAGTTGGACGACTAACTGACTGTGCCACCCAGGCACCCCTACTCATTTCTATTTTTAAAAAGCAAAGGCTAAATTGTAAGTTAAGTCATTAATGACCATGTCCTTAGGAAATTACAAATACATGATGCAGGTAGTTGAAATATAATTCATAAAAGTCTTCTGGAAGTTAATATTTATTATTAATTTTAATGTGAACATTCACTGATTATTCACCTTTTTTCCCCCCTGTTTTAACCAATTTGGCTTTCTTCTTTTAATTTCACCCTTACTATCTCTTCTCAAATCATGCCAGTTTTCTGTGGAATATTCATAGAGTCTTGTCTTTAATATTTTATGTCAAAGATTTACTTCAAATGTGACACATGTGTTCAATCTTCACACATACACACACAATTGGGCATAGTAATAATAATAATAAAGGAATAATATTGAAAGACGAGAAAGAACATTAGAAAGCATTTAAAATATATCAGTGGTGGTGTACACACATTTAGTAGCTCTTTACAATGTAAAATGAGAAAATGACAGCAAGAAGAGTTAAAGGAGAGAGGCTTTATAACAATGAATATTAAAGTCATTTTGGGGAATTTTTTCCATAAGATATTTAATTCATTAGGAAGGGAGAAATCTAACTTCTCTACCTAGCTCTTTTATATTGCCCAACAGTGATGACAAATTTTGAATTTATATCTATTTATTATTCATTATATAGTGCTATTGAGTTTCTTGCATATTTCATTGGATTTCACTTGTTATTTATTCATTTAAATGGTTGTTTTTAGACTCCTTAGCTATAAAAAGAAGGGATCACATCAATTGATCACTAAGGTTTCATTCAACTCTAGGATTATGACCTTATAATTACAGATATTCAACGTGGTACAAAATATATCTACAGCCACAGAGGCAGGCAATTAGAAGATTTTCCTGAGATAAATACTTCTCTAGTTTCTAGTAATTGGCTTACTCAAAAAATGTTGTTCGGCATTTTGCAACCTATTCTTATTTTTGAGATTTCTAAAATAATGTTCTATCTTAGACGCTACAGTGGAAAATTTTGTCACTTTACTGATATGACTCACAGTTGAGTTCTATTATGTCTAGAGCAGAATGATAAACACTTTCTCTTGTGTGTATGTGAAAACTTTACTTTTGTGGTTTATAGACTTGGTTTCCATAAAAAAAAAAGATTTATAAAGAAAGCAGATAAATGTTGAACATGAGTCACCTCTTTTACAATCTTGACTATCTTGTTATTCTTTGTATTTGAGATAACACTACTGACATACTTAAAGTAGTGCCTCCATTTGTTTTTAAGTGACTGTGAATTTAACCTATTTATGCATTCTTTCTGTCTTATATATATCGAGGCATGACCAAGTATACCTTTCTGTAGGGTGTTTAGTATCAGGATACAGTTTATGAATATGAATATATCTTTAAAATGGACAAGTTGTAGGTATCTCTGAGTAAGAAGCCCTGATCCCTTCAGAGAAAAGCATCCAGTAAAAAAAAACTCTCCCCACCCAAATTATTCTATATTGATCACATCTAATCAACAAGCTCCCACATTTTGTCTGTTTGTTCTGTCCTATCAACTTCTGACCCATTTTCTTGGTCTTTGGCTGGTGCCGCCATCCCACTTATTTCCTTGAACTAGGATTGCGTAGTTTCCCTTCTCTCGACCATTTCATAGGATTTCATTCCTTTGGTCCTTGACTTGCAATGACCCATTCCCAAAGTAGCTTTAGAGTTGGCATCCATTCTACCATGTATATCATCCATTTGGGCTATCCGGCTGAAGAGGAGGTGGAACTAAAAAATGGAGTTTGAATCACTGGCCTCGTACTTATCAACATCACACGTAAATTCTAGTGGTACGAGTTATTATCAGATTGAGTCACTTTATATATACAAACAATTTCATCTGAAATAAAAATAAGGAAAGGCATAAATATAAGGACAATAGATTATGTAGAGTTAAGTAATAGATTGTACTTAGATTTGAAAGTAAAAAGAAGAGAAAACAGCAAAAATTAGTACATTTCAAATCCAGTGCTATGAAGTTGAATCACAAAAGTTATTTTCTTTTTTAAGTTTATTTTGAGAGGGAGGGAGGGAGAGAGAGAGAGAGAGAGAGAGAGAGAGAGCGAGCGCAACAGCACTCACACTTGAGTGGGGAAGAGGCAGAAAGGGACTGGGAAAGAGAAAATCCCAAGATGGTTCCACTCTATCAGTGCAGAGTTTGATGTGCAGCTCAAACTCAGGAACGTGAGGTCATGATCTGAGCTAAAATCAAGAGTGGGAGCCTTAACCGACTGAGCCACCCAGGCGCCCCGCAACATTTATTTTTAAAATGGATAGTCTATTAGAAAGAAATATTCCTTTAAGAGAGGAATACTAATAATAACTATATATTTTTCAGAAATATCTAAGATGTGGATTGATGTAAATAGTAATAGCAACGACATCACCACCATATCTGAGCCTCACTACTGGTGCTTTTAAAAAAGTAGAAACATTACTGCCCCTCCTGTTAGTATACAAAGTCATGATGGATTAAAATAATACTTTTAGAGTTTAACCAGATTAAATTTTCTGTGAAGCCAAATCTGAAGAAAAGAGATGAGTGAAAATATTGAAAAAAGAACTGAACTGAGTGAAGATATGCAACATAATATTGGAATTTTGAAGTAATTTCTTTAAAACTACTAAATAGATAATATATGCATGTTGTATATTTGACAATATATGTGGTGCGTACAAGACTTCCATAGTGAATTACAAAAAGTTAAAGATATGAAATGCAAGTAATGGAAAGACCAGAGCATAGAGGTATAATTTAAAAAGGAGATGGTAATGAAAAGTAAAATGTAGAATAACATTGAATAAAGGAGAAGATAATATGCAAAAAATTAACAAATATTAACAGTTTATTTCCATGTAAGTAATTGCTGTAAAATCTTCCTTTTTAGAGGAAAAAAGGGACATTCACATGTTTTGACAGCAAAAAATGAAACAGTTAATAATCAAAATCATCCTGAACACCTATAAATTAAAAGAAGCTACCTGTTTTAAGGAATCACAACATTATTAAAATTTTTTGGCCTGATAAACAAATGGAACTACCTTATCCAAATAGGTAAATACAGCCATTCAATTTTGCCAGTAAATTGACAAATTACATGATTGCTTATGATCAATTTCCTAAGTCGTGGCATGAGTAGTATCTTTACAGTGAAGGAACCTAGACATGAAAATAATTCATCTCTAATATCAGAAATACAAATGCTATGATTCTTGGCCTAACAGTTTTATACTGTAATCGGAAAATAATTCTTTTAAAGTTTTTTCCCAGTTTTATTAAGATGTAATTGACATACAACACTCTATACAGCACAGTTTCAATCATTAATATAATGATTTCATCCATCAATAAAGAATGAAAGTACAATTCTGCATTTTAATTATTTTTTTAGCAATAATATGTAGATAGAATGAATTCAACTCAAACTTATTTTTTTCTTGCAGGTTCTTTTACATTTGTTTTACTATAAGGTTATTTGAAGACTGACATTTCCATATCTAAGCAAATCTTAGATGACTGAATCATTGCTTGTCTGATTATTTTCAGAAGTACATAAAACTAGATGTCCTGGTGCACTTGGGTGTCTCGGTTGGTTAAGTGTCTGACTCTTGATTTCAGCTCAGGTCGTGATCTCACATTTGTGATTTCAAGTAACCCATCAGACTCTGTGCTGACACCGCAGAACCTGCTTGGGATTCTCTCTCTCCCTCTCTCTCACTGCTCTTCCCCCACTCGTGGTCAGTCTCTCTCTCTCTCTCCCCCCCCCCAAAATAAATAAACATTTGAAAAAAAGAAGACACAAATTAACTGTTATGGTTAAACAAATGATGAACTAATAATATATTCAGGCATATTCAACATACTTACTATGAGAATATAGAACATAAGAAAGAAAAATAATGCAAAAATGGTAAAAATTCATTAAAAGACAAATGGATGTCTGAGTTAACAAAACATAAGCTCTTTGAGGGTACTGGGCTGAGACTCTCATAATTACATTATTATGGGAACACATATATATGTATATATTGGGAACACTTCCAAGTTATGGTACCCTTTTCTGAAAATCTGCTATAACTCCATAGAGGATGAATGCCCCAGGTGGGGGAGGGAGTTGAAAGAGAAAGAAAAAGAAATCATTCTGAGCTACAGTGAACATTCAATAAAAATAGAAACAAAAACATCTTTCTTAAAATGAATAAATGAATAATGGCATTTATCTTTAATGTAAAACTTAGTGTTTATCCTTCCTCTTTCTTTCTGAAAATGTAGGAGCTCAAAAATACCAAAACAACTTGTGCTTCTTTGTGTAATGAAAATAAACAGCAATTCCATCATCATGGTGGCTCTAGGAGGAGAGTCAATGGACTATTAAATGGGAAATCATCTGTTTCAGATTTTGCTTTACCACCATTACATTCCTCCAGTGAGCTGTTATCTGGTAAAGGGTGACTTAATTGCCTCCTATACTGGCAGAAAACCACCATGCATTTAGTGCAGTTTTTCATATCGTAATATGAAATCACCTCCACATAAAAATTCCAACTAAAATATATGTTTTCCCAGCAAAGCTCAGCCTTTAGTATATCTAACTGCCCACTGAACTCCAAAGACTTAATGTGATTCTATTTCAGCCTATGGAAGGCTCATTTTGCAATCTGTGTCTTTTGATGGTTCACACAATTACTTAGCTAATTTCTCCCCTTTTTCTTTCTTCGATTGGGTGTTAGTCCCTTGTTGTAAAACATACACAGACATACACATAAGTAAATGATATAAAACCAAATATTACCACTGGGTCATGTGTATGTTTGGCTAGCAGTGAAAGGATATTTTGTTAACAACTCCTCTGCTCTAGCTGCTGTGCAGTTAATGGTGAGATAAAATGAAAGCAAAACAGCAACCAATGGGCCTGGAGAGAGAATGTGCCTGATACTTTCCCCCAAATAGCTGTTATTTCATTCAGAGAATCTGTCATGCAACAAATTAAAAACACTTAGGACAACTATGTAGTCATGAAAAGAAAGCCCTTGCAGTATGCTCCATGTTTCAGAACATATATTTATATGTTTTTTATATATTAAAATAAAAACATTTCATATATCTTGTTCTTGGGAAGCATAGTGAGAAATTAAGGGAGAGGGAATGGAAACACTGAGAGAAATCTATACTTTCCAGAGCATTAGGTTTATATTTTGCATGCTTAATAATTGTAGAAATTTTCATCAATTTGTAATTTCTTCAGAGATAGAACTGAGTTATTAGAGAGGTTACACAGTATAATGATGACTTTATTCATCTTTGAAAATCCTCCCATGATTGAGGATCACATTTAGACTTGGTACCCAATCTTCATTTCTAAGAGGCACTACAGCAGGATAAACTAAACTAACCTTTGGGTCTTAGTGCCATCCTAAATACAGGAGGAATAGCCATAGTTGGGGATATAAAATTCATAATCTTTTCTTATTTCTAAAAAGCTTTATCATAGAGATAATTTGAAATACTTGTATATTTTCAATTGTTCAATCAGTATTCAGTAATAGTAAGAAGATATTTTTACATCCAAATTAATAGCTGAATAACTGACCTTTTTTCTCTGATGTGTGATATGTCTCACAATTATCCATAAAAATATTTGTAATAAAATGGTTCTTCTAAGTCCTATCATAATCGTGCATCTGACACTCAATTGTTTCCATTGTTTTGTGGTGTATTCTCCCTCCCTCATATATTATAATTTCCTAGCAAATATCAAATATGATTTCTCTTCATTTTTCTTAAAGGGCACCTAAAATAAGATAAGTGAATTTGCCAATAGCAAATATGAGCCTTGTAAGGGTACTCAATATCAGTTCACAGTTTTTATTCTATTTTAATAGAATATGTAAAAATATGTAAAAATAATTGAATCCAAAAATAATTTGTGGTATAGACAAGATAGTAATACTTGGTAAACCAACATTGACAGAAGAGTAAATAATATTATATTAATAAATATGTTTCCATTATTAAGAAGAATGGCTAATTTAATTTAACCTGACATTATATGATTTATAGAAACTAGCTATTTATGTACTTGGATAGCACAATTTAACAAAGAAAAAATAAAGGTTTTTAGCAAACTCATAAATCAATTAGGAGGATTATTATGGATTCATGATAATATTGTGAATATCAATCGCTTTAGGTTTCAATAATAAATTTAAATTTGTATAACTTATTCATATACTTATATATCATTACATGTATGCTGAAGTTCTTTGGAGTATCAAGTATTGAAAATAACATTCAGGCAACTGCCTCAATTCCATCATGGAAGGAAATACACACACACACACATTCGTTAAGCCTAAACCCATTTTTATACCATTTTATACCATTAATTCTGCTGAAAACAAGATGACAGGCCCCAAATGGAGTTGCTTATGCTAAGCACCACCCCATCAAACTGAAACTTAAATTTTGGCTCTTCCAGAAATGGAATCTAAAACCAGTTTGGTCAGGAATCACCTGATGAGCACAACAGGTGCTCACCCTCAGAGACAACAGCATCTCATAAATTAATCTTGAAACAAACAACCCATTTTCTTTTGCCTCGTATAATTTCCTTGTTCTTGCCACCTTCTGCCTACAAAAGTCTTCTATTTTGAACAACTCCTTGGGACTCCCTTCTATCTGCTAGATTGAATGCTCTCCCACCAATCTGAGTAGATTTTTGCCCAAATGAACTCTTAAAATTTCTCTATATGCTTCCAGTTTATCTTTTAACAATTCTCATTGTAACAAGTGACTTTTTCCTAAGGAAAGTCCTTGTAACATCATTTGAGGAGTCAATTTTTTCCTAATTAAAAATATGTCCTATAAGTTCTGAGCCCTTAATGAATTTACTAATTTAAATTTGAATATATCCATTTCAAATGAATAATATGTCAATGTGAACACTCAAAAGTATGAAAAGAAATAAGAACTTTCTTACTAAAGTTTTATTTTACTTAAAAAATGTGCTACCATTTAGGAAGGAATGTAAGATGAAAGGTGATTTACTTTCCCCTGAAGGTTTGTCAGCCATTACATTTAAATTTTCTCATCTTATCCCACGGCCTGACTTTTTTCTCTGCTTTCATTGTTTGCTCCCACTCACAACTCCCTTTTCTATACCTCATTCACAGGGCTTGCTAAACCAGAAACACCCCTAGAACAAATCCAAACACTTCTCATTCTTCTTTCAAAAATCTATTTCTTCCACAAAGCTACTTAATTAGATGGAAGTAAAGTGCTAATTTGCTAAGGGGAAAAGATCATTTGCATATCAATTTACACACTTTTCTCCAAGTATTTATAATTAGAGAGCAATCAACAAGCTTTTGAAGGCTGATAGAAGGGAGAAAATGATTCCTGTGGAGATTAAGAAGGCAGTAAAGTATGGAGAGGAAGGGGCATAGGAGAAGGAACCAGATGTCCTCAAGTTGAGCAATAAATTTAACCTTTTGGGATCACAATTTTTTAGCTATAAAATGGGCATAATTGCATCTATTTTACTTATTTGAGCTTATTTATTTATTGAGAGAAGGGAAGGGGCATAGAGAGAAGGAGAAAGAGAATCCCAAGCAGATTCCATGTAGGCAGCGCAGAGCCCCAGTGAGGGCTAGATCTCAGAGTGAGATCATGATCTGAGCTGAAATTGAGTTGACTCTTTAACCAACTGAGTCACCCAGGCACCCCTAATTGTGTCTGTTTTAAAGGTTTCATAGGCTGTGAGAATTAAGTTCAGTATGCACCAAGGGCCCAGTTCAAAAGGATTATCTGTCTATTGGTTGTCAGTGGAGTCAATAAGAAGCCATTATTTAACCCCTTTTATTAGAATTTCTCTGCAAAGAGGAATTAATGTACCTACCTTGGGACAGTAGGATACTTAAATAAGACCAAAATATTAAAATATCTGTAACATAGAAAGAAGTCAATGTGTAAGTTTATAATTACAATTTTAGCTTCATATTTTATTGTATCTTAATGACTTTTCTAATCAATTAGAGCACCAGAACTTCTAGAACCTTTCCTGCCTATTGCCCTCTTCCATTATAATATACCTTTCCTCTTCACTAGACCCTGCCTCTGCAGAAGGGGAATGTCTAATTGGACACAACTGTATTTTTTGCCACTGCCCCCCAATTACGCTTTTTCTGTGTACCTCTTCTCCTCTTTACTATTAATTATTAAGTAAACACCATTCAGATATGAAAAAAATACTATCCAAAAAATTAGAAATTATGGGGGCAAATAATTTTTAAACTGTATTCATGAAGCCTTAGGTTTATCCATAGATATTCAAGAGCTGACCCAGGAAAGAAAAAGTAGATAGATAGAAAATTGGAGGAAAAGAAGAGGAGGGAGAGAGGGTAGGGGTGGAGGAGCTACAGAATGAGGGACTTTGAGTAGGTAGAGTTGGCTTTCAAGATTTCTTTCAGGATTTCCAATACAGACAATCAATTGTTATCCTCTCAAGTAACAAAATTTTCTGAAAACACACACACACACACACACACACACACACACACACACTTATTTAGGTCAAATATTGTTCTATATTTGAGAAACATAGGGGAAAATATGACTTGGTTAAGAACATGGAGCAGGTTTTTGGACTGAGCTGTTATTAAAACCATGTACCAGCATTCCTTTCCAATGGTTCTTCCTCATCTGTTACTGAATCTCAAGTTTCTTTTCAGCCTTCTTCCTTCTCCCTTCCTCCTCCACTTACAAGCATGCTAGTTTGGCAGCTATGTTAGAAATAATTCTCTTTCATACAGAGGTTAATGAAGATCACTTATAAAACTTCCACATAACACATATGAAAATTTGTGAATTATATTTTACCCTTGGTATAATTAAAGATGTTGATTTGTTCTTTAAATTCCTAGATGTGAACCAGAGTAAACTATTTGTAGTTTCCTAAATATTCTACACTGTTGTGTATTTCAATGACATTGGAGAAATTATTATCTCCTACTAAAATGTTCCCCATCAACCTTGCCTTTCTCCTTGTCTACCAGTAAGTTCATCCTTCACATCTCAGCTCAGCCTCACATGCTCTGTAGGGCTTCCTTCAGACCAGACCACATTTTCTAGACTGCCTCTCCTTATTATGTGCTCGATTTCCATAAGCAGTTGACATCCTGAATGACATTTATTTGTTTACAGGATTGTTTATGCACTAGTCTGTGACACCTGTATATGCACTATATTATTCCACCTTTATTTAATCTATGTCTTTCAGAGAATTTAGCAAATGGCAGATTTTCAATGATATTTTGAAGTTGAACAGAAATTAAAAAAAAAAAACTAACAATCTTAATGGCAATTCCTAAACTTCAGTTATAATATCTCAGGCAAAGCCCATATTTGTGGTATTTTTATCTGAACTCATTTTATACTATTCATTTCCTAACCTTGAAACCGTTTCCTTAAATATAATCATATTAGAGTCAATACTGAAACCATTCAAAAAATATTCTTAATATTAGAGTCACACAGTTTATATGTCATATATATGTATGTGTTTAATATTAGAGTCACACAGTTTGTACATTTTAATGTTAATTTATTACTTTATATTTTAATTGTTTTTTAGGTTTGAGCAAAACTTTAAGTTACCTTGATGTGTTTAATATTGTAATAATTTGCTTGTTTTATGTCATAAGATATTTTAAAATCAATTCTTCTTATTTGGAATTCAAAGTGACAATCATTTTTAAGAATTTTCAGTGGAGAGGTAACCACATTAGAGATAAAAAGAAATAAAACGGCAACAAAACACACAACTTGTGTCAGAGTAAAAGGAATTAAGAAGTGTTAAAAGTGAGATTAGATATTATGTATGATAAAATTTAAACTTGAGAACAGATACTATATCAAAAACAAATGGGCATGTGTGTGAGATCATCTCTGAAGTGATTCTCCAAGGAGAAAAACCCAATGGATAATTTAAGAGATAACATTAACATTTAAAAAGGTAATGTCAAAATAGAAACTTAAAAAGAATTTCTCTAGAATATAGTATTAAAGCCATATTTTAATTTTTATTGAACTATTCTTTAAAATTTTTGTTGAATTATTAATTAAGTACTCTTCTTAGATAAAGTGACATGGAATAAGATACACCAATATTAAAAGCATAAGAGTCAAGGTATCAAAAAACATGTTTATTTCTGGTTACTAACCATCAAAACAGACCATAAAAGTCTTCTGGAAAGTGTTTTCAATAGTTACTGTAAAAATTTATTTGTTAGTTGATTTAAATTTTATTTTTGCATGTATGAATAAAATTTTAATTTTGGATGTATGATCATTTGGGTTCTCCTCATATTAAAAAAGACCTTCCAATAGTTAAGAGAAACACCTTCTATAAATGGATAATACTAAAGTGCTTGATCAGCTCAGGGAGAGTGCCCTAGCAACCAACCTTCTTTCTGCATGACCTCTGTAAATAAAAAATGAATATACTACTCTAAAACGCATTATATATTTCCTTGAGTTTTAATATAAGAAAGAGGGAGAATTTATTTCACTAAAAATAAAGCTTATTTTTGAAAGCAATAAACTTCATCTGAGAGATTAAATAAAAAAGTGTTTCTAATTTTAGCTTAATGTGACATAAAGGAAAGAAAGCAATCCTTAAGTCAAACTTGGGGCTTTAGGACACTATACTTATCCATTTTCACTTTTTAGAGAATAGAGAACAAGGAGACCAAGGGCAGTGAGGTTGTTCTCTTGGCATTAAGATGGAGAGATACTTCAAAAGATAAGGGTTAGGAAGTTTGTTTCTCTGTCACAAACATAGCCGTAAGTTTGCTTATTTCTATTCACAGTCATTAGACAAATAATTATTTGGGGGAACTTGGGTGGCTCAGTCGGTAAAGCATCTGGCTTCGGCTCAGGTCATGATCTTACAGTTCATGGGTTCGAGCCCCACATCAGGCTCTGTGCTGACAGCTAGCTCAGAGCCTGGAGCCTGCTTTAGATTCTGTGTCTCCCTCTCTCTCTGACCCTCCTCTGCTCATGCTGTCTCTCTCTGTCTCTCAAAGAATAAATTAAAAACATTAAAAATTTTTTAAATAAATTATTTGAAGGTCTTCACTGATTAAAGAGATTAAACACTAGTACAGAAGCTAGCAAGAAATAGTTGCTCATCATGCAGACATCAAGCGAGGAGTAGCTAGAATGGAAATGTCAGAATAGCTACAGTGAAAAAAAGATGATTTGTCATCTTCCCTGAATATCTTTATGGCCGACTAGACTTCATTCTAGAAGATGAGAAAGCTCACTTTGAGTCTTTCCTTGGGTGAATACATTTCTTGATTAATATCTATTTATTTTTGTTAAATAGAACTCATATTATGACATTATTTCTACACAAAGTATCTAGTTGACTTAGGTCTCCACTAACCCAATTACCTGAAGGACAGTTCAGCGTTCTGAATTTTCAGGAAAGTAGTAGCATCATTTAATATGCCCTTAAGGAAACAGCATCCACATGAGTTATAAAATTTAGAGAGAAAAATGTCAGAATATAGTTTTTTGGGTTTTCCATGTATACAAATCAGTATTGATGACAGACATCATGGCTCTAAGAATACTGGTATAATTTTATTTTTAAAATGAACAGTCTCACAACCTCAAAGATACTGGGCCTTTCTTTAGTCATAGGTTTGTTGTTTTTTTGTTTGTTTGTTTGTTTTTGACAGCCTTCCCTCCTACACTTACAAAGAGGACTGCATTCATGCTCTCTTTTTTCCTTATTTTTTGTGACAAGTTTTTATTGTAAAATAAAAAACTGGTTTTTTCCTGAACTTTACCAAACATCTTATAAATGTATTTTAGCTTATACATGACCCAATATTAGTATAGAGATAGGTCTCGTCTTTTGAAGAACTCTATTCTTATTGAGGAAGCATATAAAATATCCAAGGAAAAGAGTTCTGATTATATAAGCATGTAATTATTGTGCTTGTGTGAATTTTAAAACAGACAAGAGCTCTGAACCTAAAATCCAATTGGAAACTATAAATGAGGTCTGAACAATGTATTGTTGAGCATTGCGGCTGGAGCAGGAACTTACCAGTCAGTTAACGACACTGGATGCATAGAAGAATACTGTGTCCCTCAATGGTGATAAAAGTGAAAATTCAGCTCTGATACTTTATTGCCCACAAACACTTTGTCACCTGAATGAAGCAATTAGATAGTTTTAAATCTTTACTAGTAACAAAATATCAATACCTAGTTAGCAGAAAATAAAATACATATTGCATGGCTCACTCTTGGGAATCTGGCTTTTTCACCCTCAGATAGATATAGAGAAAGCCCGATGGATATTTGACATTTTATGACAAAATTAATATTTTTACTGTAGTCCAACTTAGTAAGTAGTGTACATCCATTATTATAAGAAAAAATAAGAAAGTATATAGTGATGTTCTAAATCATTGCTTCTCCAACTTTAACAGGCATACAACTCCCTAGGGATCTTGTTAGGAGGGAGATTCTGATTCAGGAGGTCTGAATGGAGCCAGAGATTCTGTATTTCTGCGTTCATATTCATGCTGCTGTTCAATGGGCCACATACAGAATAAAAAGGTTCTAAATAATAGCAGTCAACTATAATCCTATGGTCCAAACAAAAGAACTTTAAAGTGTTGAGAAGCTAAACATAATTTTTTCTATGACTGACTCCATTCAATTTTAATTATGTTTCTAATCATGATTGAAAATTCTAATTTCAGCTTGGCTGCAAATTTATTCAGTCATTTAGAGCGATTAATTTGACCTATCTAGGGGATAATTTATAGTTCATATTTTAGCAGTTGAAGGAAATTTGGAAAGCAAAATAAATACAATTTTAGCATCTAATTGCAGTAGAAATATTGATAGAAACAACTACTATAAAATGCTTTTCTAAATGTCAAGTATAATGCCATAGGCTAACATTTTTGAGAAAAAAGACCTGCTTGCTAGCTTTTATCATGTAATATTTTGGCCTATTGTTGCTGATTTGTGTGCCCAGAATGCATGAAAATGCCACTGGATGTTTTTAGTTATGATACTTTGAGTTCAGATCTTACATGGGAACACTCTACTGATTTATCTAGCATAACACACTTCCTCTTTTGATCTTACATGTGAGTCAGTAGTGTCCTTTGACATTCAAATTCTTATCACAGCAATAAATAAATTTTATCTTGATGCTTTGCTTCAGAATGTTTGGATATAATTCACTGGCTTCCCAAGGAAGTAAAGTATAATTAATGAAAAAGCTTTTTAAATTCAATTGTCTCTTTTAATGCAAATTCCTATATCATATAGGTTATTAATAGCTAATATTACTACCACATATTTAGAAAGAACATGTATAAGCATATGGTCATGAATATTACATTTGGATTTTATATTAAACTTACAATTTTTTGTATCTCAAATTATGAAACCAAATTTAGGACACAGATGGACAAAATGTAAACTCAGGATGATTTTAAAATATTCTTTGTGGGGTTTTTAAAATATATTTGGCAATGTATTTACTACACACTCAGCGAATTTCATCATCACACTAAATTTATCTTGAGGAATGTTTTAAGTTTTTCTAATTTTAGTCATAAACATTCACAGTTTATCTGCTGAAATTCAGTAGCCAATTAAGTTGCCAGTATAAAATATAGTAAATGTTAACTGGGATAGACAGGTGTAATCATAAAAGCCAACTTAGAAAAGGTGTACATTCCTCTTAGACACTCCTTTATCCCTGTCTCAGTGATTCCTTCTGCTCTAGAGAATTCTTTCAGACGTAATACATCTAAAGAGGTAGGTGGCTATCTGAAGGTGTCCTCACAGCCACACTACCAAGGTTCCACCCACTGCACTTTATAGTTTACAAAATTACTAAATTTAGTAAAACACTAAGTGGGTGGCATAGTCGAGCAGGATAGAGACAGTCTGAGTAAAACAAAATAGTTCTCACAACAATTACTCTAAGGTCAAGAAATTAGATATGAATCTATATACACTTATTGAAATTATACTTTCCCTTCCTATTTCAATTTCCCTAATCTCTCCCATGGAAAATAAAATAATGTTTTCACTCTGGTTCTACACCTTTCCTCTTCTGGATAGGGATTTTTAAAACATATTGTAAGTATCCATTTCCCACAACAATCCGTATTTATAGAGCACTTATTGAGTACTGTGGTAAATACTTTACACATGTTTACACTCATTTTCCATGTACTTATTTTAAGAACACTATAAAGTAAATGTTATGATATCTATTTCTCAGATGATGAGACTGAAGTTCATTCATGGTAAATGAGTTTGTTCTAGACGTAGGAGCTACAGTCGTAACCGTGCCAGGCTAGGTCTCTGCTTTTGTGGATCTTACATTGGAAGAAGAATCATTAGACAGTTAACACATAAACAGAAATGAAGATTGTGATAATAGAGAAGCAGGTCACAGCACAGTGACTGGGGGAGAGTGTTTCTGCAATGAATTACATGGACAGTCCTTAACACTCACGTCCCTGAGGAAGTGGGATACCCAAGATGCACTCTGGACACAAGGAGGGGTTCAGCAAGACAGATGCAGAGGCAAAACAGTAGTAATTCTACAATATTTCATCACTGTAAGTCATCTGAGAGAAGAAATATTCTCCTGAAATATTCTGAGCTGAATGCCAGACACTGATAATCTACTTGTATAACAAAAAGGGAGAAAGAATATAAAGAAAGCAGCAGGATTCCTAAAATATATAAATTATTGGTTTACCAGTGTTTCATTTTGCTTTGTAGGTTAGGAAAATAGAAATAGAAAATCTTAAAGATCTCCATTGAAAGAGTTATGTGATACACAGTCGTGGTAATTGTTAAGAGTCATAAGTACTATATAATCAGGAACTTTTTAAATTATCTTCCCCATTCACAACTAATCCGAGCTCTCACTCTCACAAACACAGCCAAAGCCTACAGCTGTGATGGCTCTGATTCATTTCTTTTCTTCCTGGTTTCATGTTAGGAAGAGAAGGTGAAGTGTCATGACAATTGCATTGAAGGATCAACTCAGCTGTCAAATTACCTATCACTTTTCAAACAGTGTAGAGAGTGGGTCCTCATTGGAAAAACAAAAAAAAAGATGGATCAAGACAGATTTATATCTTATAATTTTCCAAATATCAACTATGCAAAGATAATTTGTCAAGATTTTTAGCTATCAGTTTGTCTCCTTTGGAACACAGAGACCTCAGGTTTACAATGAGCCCACATGGAAAGGAAGGAATCCCTAGAATTAGGAAACTGATTGAGCCACAGGAGGAACTATGACAACCCTCCATGACTGTACGTTTTTGCTAGAGCCAGCCCCAAACATTTTTTTATCAAAGTTTTTATTTTGTTTCCAATATGTAAATTAAAAAAGGAAGAAAGAATTTAGATCACAAAATCCGATCACTTGATTCAAATTAAAACAATACATATGAACATATTTTACATATGTTTAGCAGTAGGCATTTCCAAAACATGTGCATAAATGTGGCCTTGTTTGATCCCCCAATCATGTTTTGTGACATAACCTTTAAGCCCATCTAATTGATGAGAAAACAGAGGTTCAAGTCATCTCTCCAACGACTCATACATAGCAAGTAAGCAGCGAAGCCAGGACTAGAATGCAGATCTGCATGTGACCACAAAATCCCTGCTCTCCTCTTTCACCATTTCTGCCTCTCACACTCGGCAACTAGCCCATCATCCCTGGAGATGACATTTTAAATGCTTTCTATTTGAAAAGACTTCACAATGAGGACTGTTTTCTTTTACTGAAAACACAGTAAATGTCATCCCGATCAAATCAATGTAAGACCAATTATTTCGGACAGTGGCATTGACTATTGTTATGTACGGATTTTTGCCTCTCATGAAATGATCCCCAGAGGCTAAGGGTAAACCCAGATCATCTCTGACCTGACACGGTCAAGAAGCTCTTTCCCATCCAGAACCGACTCTTGCATATTTCAGCAGAATAGACAAACACCTATGAGACCAAGGCTGAACATTAATGGCGAGAATGCTCAGCCTCTGTCCCATAGAAATAGCAGACGATTCTCTGCCATCCTACATCTGTGCCAAAACCTGAAGCTAAGAGATAAGAGGCTAGGCAGAAATCACAAACTAAGGTTTTAAATCCACAATCCAGTTACCACTAGAGCCACCGGCTTACATACTGAGACCTTGTGAAGTCCGGTTATTCAGCTGGGAGAACGACACCTGAGCTAAGCTATTTACTTAATGGAAATTTCCTTTCCTCAATTTTAGAGCATTTTTTCTACACTAGTTGGAGAACACTTGCTTAAATCATTTTATAAAACAAAGTAAAAAACTGATAGGTAGGTCTGCTTAAGATGTAAATGAATGAAATTTTAACTAACCATCCAATGAAGGAAGAACGCCTGATTTGCTGTTCCCATGAATCAGCGTTACCTCGGACAATGCCTGACACGTGATCAACACTCACTATCATCTATTTTGGAATGAGTTTTAAAATAAGTTTAATAAATTATCAGCTGGAAATTCTGAAAAATGCAGTGATCTTTGTAATTAATTTAGTGAATCAAAGACTTTTTAATCAAAGGCTAAATTATGATTTATTAATTAATAAGGTAAGTTGAGCACCCTTCAGAGCTGAGTGGAAATCCTATTCACTCTCTCTGCTGTAGAGTTTTAGTTTCAGTGGAAGTATAGTATTACAATTTAAAAAATATATATAATGTATGTGTAAGTTATATGACTATTCTTAAAACTCCATTATTAAATCTATGTGCCTATTGTCTGACTATAGGTTTTCACATGCTTACTACCAAGTTTTACTGTTTTTTTGAATACTGCTATGCATTCCTCCTTGAACTATAATAACTGTCATACAATCTTGAATTAGCTTCGTAATAGTGTTATGTGTCAAATGAAAACATGTTTATTCATTTGTAAACATATATAAGCCTATGGTGTCCTATAATGAGGACACATGTTTTGAGATTGATTTGCTGTTTTTGTTGTTTTTATTTATTTAAAGCTTATTTATTTATGTATTTATTGAGAGAGAGTATGTGTGTGCATGAGCAGGGAAAGGAGGGGGAGAGGCAGAGAGGCAGACAGAGAGAGAGAGAGAGAGAGAGAGAGAGAGAGAGAGAGAGAGAATGCCAAGCAGCTTCATGCTGTCAGTGCAGAGCCCATCTCAGGACTCAATTACCTAAACGATGAGATCATGACCTGAATCAAAATCAAGAGTTGGACACTTAACCAACTGAGCCACCCAGTTACCCCATGTTTTTGTTGTTTTTAATCCAGAACCCATAATAAAACTATACAGTCCCTCTTCTTTCTCTCACTTGATAACACTTAGGGCACCTCGTAAGTTAAGGGTGAACATTATAAACTAAGGAAACGAAGAAAGATAAATCAATATCCCCTTGATAATAACTTTACTAAAAGGTCCAAAATATGTTTGTGTGATGGCCATGGAGAAGCCTTACTCACTGAATCTTCCTTCAAAGCAAACTGCTACAGGGAATTTAACTGATTAACAGCCTCCAGTTTCTGCACCTTCATGTACAACACTGTGTTCACCAGGCCATTCTTCTGTTGCGCTGGCCTAGCCAGTGACTGAGCTTGCTGGCTTGCTAGAACCACGTCAGTTCCCCCAAAGAAAATTTCTTTAGTGAAAACTCTGCTTAAACTATGGCTTCATCAGAGTTAAGAATTTTTGCATTGCAATCTAAGGCTCTTCTTATTCAATGCTAACTTTCCCCTCTCTTTTCACGGATTTCAAACCTGTATCATGTACTAAAGAAATACATATTCTAACTTTCTCCCTCTTTACGCTACACAGGCACATCTGCCAAAAAATCTGTTGTACCTCTAATCTCATTTTGGGATTTACTTCATGGAGGACCAAAACAGACACTATATTTGAGCTATTCTTAAGTATAAAATTAAAAAGTAACGTATTGCAAAGTACATTTGCAAATACACAACAATATGAGAAAATAAAAGTTTTGAATAATGAATATGCCAGTAGGCATGTCTTGGGGGTGGTATTACTTTTTTTTTTAAAGGATGAGGAAACCTACTTTAATTTTATCTTGTTCTGGTTAATATTCTCTAATATATTAAAAAACAGCTTATGCTTTTAAAATTATGATATGCATAGAAGGTATTTAGTAGAACAAAGGTAAGAAGATTCAGCTTTTACTACAAGAGATCTGAAACAAAACATGATAAATCTCTCTCTGGGTGGTGTCCTCATGGTGTTCATCTTTGAACACAAAACAAAAATCAAAGCCTGAAGCACATTCACTGATTCAGAGCCGAGCCATTTAAGGGGCAATACAGAGCTACGAGAGATCACAGAAAGATATTCTGTCCAGCTGTGTTCCTGTGGATACATGTTGATGAAGACAAAATATTGAATACAATACTGGCAAGAAGGTTAGAATTCTGCATGTCTCATTATATATTTCCCAACACTGTTGATATATTCTGTATTATTGCACTTCTTAAAGAATTTATTTTAAAATCACTCATTAAAGACAAAAACAATGCTGTTTAAAGAGCTGTATGTTCAATATTTAAAATTTAAAGAGCATCAAAGTAGATGGAGCAATTAATTGCTATGCAAAATATTTTTTTAACCACATTTAACTTTGTCATTTGTTGTCAATTATAAATGATTACGGTCTTACATTGGTAGCATATTAAAGTAGTGAATTCTTGCATTAACAGTCAATGGTTCCATTTTTTACATAATCTGATACATTCACTGAATGTATGTTTCCTTAATTTGAAACATATGTACACCGTTCATAAAGATTTTTCTATTCCTTTTAAAGTTGTATTGTTCTATTATAAAAAGAGAGGAACATTAAAAGAAAATGTTCTTTTAACCAGTGACCAGTTAAGCCCAACACTTATTTATAAAGCTCTCCAGGGCTTCCATTGCATTTAGATCAAAATCCAAATTTATGTGTTCTTCAAAGACCTAAACCACATATCTCATGACCACTTCCCTGATCTTCTGATTTTTTTAAAGTACGTTTCATGCTCAGTGGAGAGCCTAATGCTGGATTTTAACTCAAAATGGTGAGATCAAGACCTGAGCTGAAATCAAGAGTCAGATGCTTAACTGACTGAGCCACCCAGATATCCCCACTTCTCTGGTCTTCTATCATTTTCCCTCTTACTCTAAGTTATTCGGCACACTGATAGACTCAACTCACCTATTTCTCTTTTAAGAAGTTTACACTTGTTCCTTTTGCCTAGACGTTCTTCTGATAAATCTTTGCATGGCTCCCTGTTTCTTGTTATTTGGACCGATCCCACACACCATCTCCTGGCAATACTCTAGCTAGCAAGCATTCCCTAACCCTACCCACTCTCTATTTTATTCTAACTAATTTTCTTTAACTTATTCCTCTATTTACCAAAGAGAAGGTAAACTTCATCTTTGTTTACCACTGTATCTCTCTGCCACGAACAGTGCCTAAGACAAAACAGATTTTTTAAACTGTTAGTTTAACTTTAAGAACCCCTCATGCAAATTGTATACCATATGATCCTATTTCTAATGAAATATGTACAAGGGCTCAAAAAATTAATAGAAATAAATTTATGGATGACCTCTTTTCTAAAGCAACTAAAGCTAACAGTTGGCCAGTTAATTAAGGTGGTTGATTAAAGCATATATACTTTAAAAGTTTTAAAGCAAAACACCTAACTATAAATCTATCCCTGAATATATTTATGTGGAGCCAAGACCATTTGCATGGCTCTGCTGATCAGAATCCCTCTCTGGTTTTGCATAAGCCCCAAACATAATGGATTAGCCATGATTTTCAGCTTTGGTTTCTTTCAGTTGAAAGAAGAATAAAGAGTCTTGCAAAACAAACTATATGCAGAATCCATCTTTTTGAGCTGTCTTGCTCACATTAATATATAAAAAAGAAATAGATGGTTTATGTTTGCCAGTTTGCCAAGTTTTTCAATATAATCAACTTAGTTTGCATGGAAAATTCTGTTTTAGCCTTATATTTCATTATTTTATGCAATATTTAATTGAATTCTGTCATTAAAAGTGCAACAAGTATAAACTTGTTTTGGAAGTAATATTACTGACCTTTTTTTAAGAATATACAACTGTGAAAAAAAATACAGAAACATGATAGACAAGGATGCTGGCAGTGAATTTTCCAGCTGCTATGGATATCAATCAGTTTATTTTAACCTGTGGATAGATAGCTTTGGTTACTCTTATGAATCAGATAAGGGAAGGTAGGTTAAGAGAGTTGGTTTTTTTTTAAGTTTATTCATTTATTTTGAGAATGAGAGAAAGATCATGAGCAGTGGGGGAGAGGCTAAGACAGAGAGAGAGAGAATCCAAAGCCCCCACCCTGGGGTTGTAGACCAGAAGTGGCGCTCAAACCCACAAACAGAGATTATGACCTGAGCTGAGATGGAGAGTCCAGTGCTTAACTGACTGAGCCATCCAGGTGCCCCACGAGAGCTTCTAATGTTCCCTAATGTTAGTTGTCATTCCTTTAACTTGTTATAAATAGAAAATTTTAATTTTCTTCCACAATTTTTCTTAGTTTACAAATATTCTACAGTATGTATCATCCATAAAATAAATTTTAAATAATATTAAATATTCAAAATATTTGATACCTTTAAAAGTGATGAAATGAGTTACATCCAGATTTATCTTATTGTGATTTTGATTATTTCAAATTTACTTAAAATGAAATTGCAGTCTCTCAAATCTAGAAAGCTATGCATTATTTTTGTCAGTTAAATTTATATGCACCTTCCTTAGGGGCTGGAGAAGTTCATATTTTAAAGATATTCCACTGTCTTTAAAGGTATTTCACTTATTAATTTCTCTCTTCCCTTTGATAAAGTTAAAAGACTTGGAGAGAGGAATAAATATTTAAAGGCTGAGAATGGAGTCTGAGAAGTTGATTTTTAAAGGCAACATTTAGCAGGAGTAATATTTTCCTTGAAAGACAGCACCAGAATTTAAATGGACATCCCTTTTCCCAAGGCATATTCCCAATTCCAAGACACATTTGGTGGAGCCTCAAGCTATTTGGGTACAACTGCTAAGAAACAAAGGCATTAAAATATGCAGCAATTATTGGGGCACCTGGGTGGCTCAGTCGGTTAAGTGTCAAATTTTGGCTCAGGTCATGATCTCATGGTTTGTGAGTTTGAGCCCCACATTGGGCTCTGTGCTGACAGCTCAGAGCCTGGAGCCTGCCTCGGATTCTGTGTCTCCCTGTCACTCTCTGCGTCTCTCCCACTCATGCTGTTTTTCTCTGTCTCCATAATAAACATAAAAAATTAAAAAGAAAAAATGCAGTAATTTTTTAACTGATATTAATATGGCTTAAATTTTCTCACTTTCAGGGTTATTTAGTCTAGGGGGCCAAACAGGTTAACTAGATCCTTTTCTATGAAGAGATATAAACATACATCCATAGATTCTGGATGTTCTGGGCTGTTTCCTTGCTTCTGAAATGGAAACTGAGACATTATTGCAATATTGCAAACAATATTCCAGCTTCCAACGTTTCGCCTGCTTCATCTCTCTTAGGTGTCATCATCTCAAATCCTACAGGTCTGCAGTCAAAGCCATCCCCTTTCAATGCCACTTCCACCAGGCGGCCCCATGTTTATTAAAAGCATTAGAGGGGGTGCCTGGGTGGCTCAGTCAGTTAAGCATCTCACTTTAGCTCAGGTCACGATCTCATGGTTCATAAGATGGTTCATGAGTTCAAGCCCCGCATCAGGCTCCCTGCTGTTAGTGCAGAGCTGCCTTAGGATCCTCTGTCTCCCTCTCTCTCTGTCCCTCCCTGGCTCATGCTCATGCTCTCTCTCTTTCTCTCTCTCAAAATAAATAAATAAACTTAAAAAATTTAATTATTAAAAACATTAGTGCCTTCCCAGTCACCTGACCTGGAAAGCTCAAAAGCCTGTCTTATCTCCTTATTCTCCCTTCCCATCTCAAAAAATGTCTTCCTGTTCAAGCATTCCTTTGAACCCTATCTGGTCTACTTCCAATCATTGTTACTGTACACTTGGATTACAGCTTCCTGCCTCCATTGGAGTGAGTCTAATGCACCTGCACAGCGCTACCAGATGAGACTTTCTGGATGGAGCAAGAAGAGCACAAGTTATCAAATTAGAAAGGCCTTAGACATAAAGTTCACCCCTGCTTTCTGGTTTGAATGTCCTTGAACAATATACTAAATAAACATACTGGAGCCTCAGTTCCATCATTTGCAAAGTGATGAATAATACAGGTAACATTTTTGCGACAATCAGAGGTAGCATAAGGCAAGTATATCTTTATGTAAGTAGCACGAATGGCATAATGTTTAGTAAAGAGTAGATAGTACATGGTAAAGGGTAATAGTACTTTTGTTGCACTCTCCTATTCTAGAACACTTAATAATGTCTTTCTATTCTCTTCATTCAACAAATCTTGCTGATCTCACCTAGTCTTATTCAAAATATCATTTTATGTTCAAGATCATATTTAAGATCCAGCTCAAGCACTACCTCCTTCAAAATTCTTTTCCCAATCATACCAAACTACTAGATTCTTATAACACTGTAGAAGATATGCCCAGTACTTGGTGATGCTGGAATAGTCATGACAGTAAAAATAACAAAATTATTATTATTAATTTAGCTCTGTGTTGAAAGATAGAAATATCAAATTGTCTTGGTATAAGGTTTCTTGTTCTGAATATCCATCAAAATGGCCTTATTTATTTATTCATTTAAGTAGATGTATGCCAACACTGCACCAACTCTGTGGTGGCTGTAACAACCATGCATTTGGTTTTACAGAGACCACTCTTTCCTCCTTAGTACCAGCAGCTTGAAAATTGGTGGGAGGTGAGGGGATAAATTTGCAAAAGGCTTTAGGAAACTCCTTAGAGAAACAGAATGCTCCCAGCTAATAAAGCACAGTTTAGACAAGGCCTGAGAGCACTGGGGAAGGGCTGGGTCTGCAAACAACCTGGAAGGGATATGGGGTTCCTGACTCAGCCACATGGGCACTAGGTATGTGCGTATTTGTTGTATAAACTGAAAAGCTAGATAACTGAAAGCTGGAACAATGGGGATCCAGGCCAATTTGAGAATGAATTTAAGCCTTAGCCCCAGTGCCAAGTGACCAGCCAGAACTTGAGGGACAATTGGCAAACATAGCCTCTAACACCAGAGGCAACAGAAGCATGGGTACACAGAGATGACCATTTGACAGCCATATTTTCAGCAGAGATACCAGGACCCCAAGTCTGGCAACAGCTTGAGGACTCCAGTACCACTCTCTGGAGTGCTTCAAAAGTGATCACAGCTATGGAATTCTCCAGCTGGACAACAGTATATCTGAATGGAGCACATTCTACAAGGGACCCTGAGGTCCCACCAGCTGGCCTGATCCACCTTATCGTGTCTCTAAGGTTCTTGAACTTATCACAGGTGGTGGATTTTTGATCATGTCCAGTGAGGGAACTACAAAGACAGAGAACTGTTCTTCCTGTTAATTTGGGCACATAACATTCTCAAACTGTGATTTTATATGAAATTGTGATTATATCCTAAACAGAAAGTGGGTAAACTCCCATCTGAACACACTATTTTCTATACATATTTCTTACTACATGCCAATGGTTTTTATTATTATTATTCAAGGCTGTGTTTTACTTTTTTTAACTAAATTAATAATTCATTATGTATATATATATTTTTCCTTATCATCTATATGATCTAATACCACACATTGCATATAATAGATATTCAATAAATATTTGGAGAATGAATTAATGAGTCACAATACACAGGAATTTTTCATGAAGAATTGATTTGGTACCATTTCAACATCTGTGTCTGTTTAATAACTTCACTTTTCTCTTCTGGTTCAATTTGGTCACAGGGTATTCTGAAGATTAATGAATAAAATATTTATGAACTCTTTTAGGAAGGCAAATGAAAGATCAACATAATATTTCCTCTCTGCATAATAAAGAAAGAGAATTCCTAAAATCCTTTAGGCAAATTCACCTTAAAACTCTTCATTTCATTTTGTCTGAAATATTCTTTTCATTTATTAATGTGGACTTAAAGAGGATAGGCTAAGCATATCTTGGATATTAGTGCATCAGAATAGATCTTTGACATTTTTTAAACCTTTATATCACAAAACTGCATAGACTACACTTTCAAAAATCGTCTTTATAATGTAAATATAACTACTTAAGTATCAGTGCCATGAAATTAGCATCAATAGTTTGATAGTAAGACAAGTGATGATTCATGTTTATTCATTTGCTTAACCTCAACTAGCACATCAAAGTAAACAACTACCTGCTCTTAGATTTTTTAAAGTAATATTTACATAGTTGTATGCTTATTCACTGGTCGTATCTGTATAAGCAGGGTATCATAAGACTTTGAGTGTGATGAACTTTACTCTGAAGAGAAATATCACTTACACTAAAATGTAAAAATTGTTTTTGCCTTGAGCTAAATGGATACCATTTTGGGGGGATTTTCTATGTGCTAGATACTGTCTTTGAGCAGTATAAAAATTATGTATTTAATCTTCACAATGACACTTTGATGTAGGCATTACTATTTTCACTAAATAGATGAGGTACTTGATACTCAGAGATGTTAAGTAATTAATAGAAGTTTACAAAAGAAATAATAAGTAGATTTCAGTTTCAACAGTCAGGTGATTCGGATTCCAAAGTTTTTACTCTAAGATGGAAACAGATATAACAGTTTTTGATAATTAACATAAAAAGACCAAGCAAAAACCTAACCTTTTAATTCTATGCCAACATGCCATCTTTTTAATCTAAAAGAGAAGGGAGGAAATAAAATGACATCCAACCAGAAGTTTCATAAACTTCTAATTAGATTTGAAACCTGTCCAATAGTGATATATTAGTCTAATAGCACATTTCAAATTATTGTGATTGGGTCCATTTTTAAAGAAACCTGCTAGATTGTAGTACTAAGTGGATTCTGTATGAATCTTCCTTAATTTTCTATGTCAATTAACCATCCACTCACACACACACACACACACACACACACACGTACACACACACACACGTACACACGCACACACACACACATCTACTATGGTGCTAATGCATACAAGAGATAACAAATGATGCTGGAATAATATGACTGAATTACTTTCTTGAGTAATCTCTCCCCCCAGCGTGAGGCTCGGACTCATGATCCTGAGACCAAGAGTTGCATGCTCTACTGACTGAACCATCCGGGCACTCCCCTGATGGAAATCATTAAACTATAAACACCATATCAAAATTTGTTCTATATTTGTAAGGCCCCAGGAGTTTAAGAGGAGTCAGTGATATAGTTTATAATTATAAAAACCCAGATAGGTTCAATATTTTTATATGTTAGTTCATTATCCCTTTCAATCTTTAGAACAACACACTAAAATTGATTATTTCTATTTGACAAGTAAGGTTCAAAGAGGTTAAGTAACTCGCCTGAAGTAACAGCATTAGAAATGGCTACAAATGGGATTCAGAATATGGCTTCTGATCTCTATTTATTGGTTTAATTTATTTGGGAAGAAAATTGATGTGAAACTTTATACATTAAAATTGAAGATGAAGCACTAATGTAACATTTTTTTGCTAGTTTCTAATTCATCATGCCTAATTTTTACCTCTGGATGCTAAAGGACTCCTTTATATTTGTTTCAGACTATAGTACAGGGATCTTCCTTTATATCTAATCTACCTATTCTATGTGTCTGCATCTATAAAATGATAGATATTGTCATGAGGTAATAGTACTAGGATGCAGTACGTGTTAAATGAATTTCACAGTTAGGTCATTTTATAGTAGAGATTGTCAATACAAAAGCTAACGTGCATCAGGATTCAAAGTTTATATACAGTCATTATTTGAATCAAACTTCCTAGGCTTTTATACATACCAGGAACCTTAATATTCATACTTCATAAATGTGTATGTTCCTACTTCTAATGATAGAATCAGATAATTCTTGGACTCGAACAAGCAAGAGCATTTCTGTATTGGTAAGATACAGGCTTAGGTCATCTAAAAACAAAAAAGAGGAAAATACCTACTGTTGTGTGTATGTATATATATATATATATATATATATATACATACACACACATACATACATACAAAATAAATAAACTTAAAATTTTTTTTAAATGTTAAAACGTTATTTTATTTAAAGACTGTAGTGAGGCCAAGATATCTTTTTTCTGGTATTTCATTTCAATATTTTTAATATAAATTCCAAAATTATAAAAATAATAAATAAAATTCCTAAAATAAATTCCTAAATTTATGAATAAAATGGAATAATACACAAAACATAGTTTTGACAGTAATCGTCACTAATCTACTCCCTTGTAATCCATACCCTATTTCTAAATACAGAAGATAACTTAGCTCCTTGTATTTTATTCAAATGTGAACAAGTAGTCAAAAAATGTTTTGTGTATTGTAGAATTGATCCACTCTTTCTTTTCATTTTAGAAATAGATCCAATGAAGAGGAAGTACTATTGTTTATAGCAACTGTTAATCTTTCTTAGTTAGAACTTTTCTGTGGTTCTTTATGAATCTGTATCTGAGTAATAATATTTCGTGTTATTTATATGCCTCAGTGCCATCTCTTCCTGTTTTTAAATAATTTCAACCACTATTTCATGCTGGCTTTAACTATTCTGAATTCCTATATGTTAAATGCTATGTATCTATAATTGCCTATTAATTAAGTGATATGTAAAATTTTATCCTAGCTCTTTTCCCATTGTTTCTCAATCCATTTTCCTCTAATTCAGGACAGTGAACATTATGTCAAATTTGTTGTTAGCCCCTTTCTAACCTGAATGTCAGCTCTAGTGAAAGAATCTATTGCTTATTTGCTTTCTTTTTTTTAAAAAAAAAATTTAACGTTTTATTTATTTTTGAGAGAGAGTGAGAGAGACAATGTGAGCAGGGAGGGTCAGAGAGAGAGGGAGACACAGAATCTGTAGACAGGCTCCAGGCTCTGAGCTGTCAGCACTGAGCCTGATGTAGGGCTCAAACCCACAAACCGCGAGATCATGACCTGAGCTGAAGCCAGACTCAACCAACTGAGCCACGCAGGTGCCCCTCTATTGCTTATTTTCTTAACCACTCCATATTTCCTTTATATTGTGCCCTGTACTTGCTTTCCTTATGCCATTTGTGATTGGTTATACCCATATGTAACTCTATACTATTAAATATAAAATAAGAAGCTGAGGAAAGTTGTGAAAAGAAATGTATTAATACATTACATGTGTATTGCATGGTCTTAGATCAGTGCCTTAAAGATAAAATTTTCTCTTGACTATTAAAGGGGTAAAAAAATCTCCTGATTCAACCTTATTTCTTCTAAGTGAAAAGTGTAAAAATTGGCCTAAAAAATAACATGATTATGAAGGAAATGATTCATTGCCACCGCCAATTTAAGTAAGGAACCATTACTTACATTGAAAATTCCAACTCTACCAGGTTTAGATACATGCTGATTATTTAATCTGTCAATGAGCGAAGGCAATTAAATGGAATGTTGTATGTTAATGAAACAATGGAGGTTGTTAGATCACTCAGTTATTTATATTCAGATTTAACTTGCAGCCTAGTACATCATGGAAGATTAATAGGTATATAAAATGAAGAAATATAGTGCCATTCTGTTATTCATGCCACAAATTCCATGCGCTTTTACTATTCATTAAAACAATCATATACAAATGTAATGAATGTTGTGCTTATGAGTATTCATAACATACTCCAAAATATCTTATACAAATATTTCTATTTTGTTTATAATCTAGACTCCCAAATATTTTTTCTCTGATAAGTACAAGAATATAACGAGCAGTTACATTGATAAACATTGTTAAATGCCACACATTTTTCAGCAAAATATTAAGAAGCTATGCATTGGGGCTCCTGGGTGGTTCAGTCAGTTGAGCGTCTGGCTTAGGCTCAGGTCATGCCTGATCTCGCAGTTTGTGGGTTCGAGCCCTGCATCAGGCTCTGTGCTGATGGCTAGCTCGGAGCCTGGAGCCCATCTTCAGATTCTGTGTCTCCCTCTCTTTCTGACCCTCCCCTGCTCATGCTGTCTCTCTCTCTCTCAAAAATAAATAAAACATTGAAAAAATTTAAAAAAAAAGAAGCTATACAAAACTCCTGGTAAAAATGTTTGTCTCTTGCTATCACAAAATAGCATGGAAAAGAAGGAATTTTAACAAGAATTTGAAGGAAGATGTAGGAAACTAAAGCAATCAAAGAAACACAAAATTGTGAAGAAGTAAAGTTTGAATATGATTTTTGTACTGACGGAGATGTGGGATGTGATCAGTAAGACACTATCTTCTAATTTTGTCAATTCCCTAAGCTCTGTGAGGAAATAGATGCATTGTCTTCATCATCAAATTGTGAATGCCTGGTATCAAGCCCAGAAAACCCAGCATACAAACAATTAAACTGATCAAAGAAAAAGCAATTAATTTATTATTTTGCTACTTTTTATTCCTTTGGTGTTTTAGTGAGATATAAGATAAAATCAACATTTTCAAAATCCCTTTATTGATTAACAAATGAAGAGTTAGTTTGAACCATTGTCTGGTGAAGTCTTATATTCTCTTTTCAACTGAATCGAAGAAAATAGCTCGTTACTTAAACAAACAGTAGCAAAGACAGACTTGTAGTTCTAGAAGTAAATGAATGCTTGCCTGGTCATATTTCTTTTCTCTGTGATTCTATTTTCTAAAGGTAAATCTTTGTACAGTAGCAGGGTGATCACTACTGTCCCCTTCATATATAAGCTAACTCCCTGCTGTGAATTGGGCATACATTTATCTTTAAAGTTAATCAAATGACGAAAGAAATTAAAATTTCTGGGCTACTGTCTGTTGTTATCAAGAAATAGTTTTTAGAAGGGTGTTGAAACTTAAATACTTAAAGACTCACTTCTCTTTTGTAAAAGAGAAGGGAAACTACTTTTCTTTCACTATTTAATCAAAAGTGTTTCTAAGCTTTTGCCTTTTAACATATTTTTCTAACAAATATTTGAGATTAGCTGAATTTTATTTTCTAAAGATTAGATATATCAACAATAAAGAGTAAGTATGCAAATTTTAAAAAAAGCTCCCCAGATCATATGTGGGAAAATGAGAGAACCTAGTGATGAGAACACAGCTATCATGTGATTAGAATAAATTAACACACACATTTATTCAGTCAGCCAGGCCTTCCTTCATTATAAGCACTTCCTTGCACCAGACACTTAGCTAGTATGGGGCATTCAAAGATAAGGAAACCTACTTCTTGCCTCCAAAGAGTTACAGTTTTTGGAAAAGAGATGTGAAAACAAACAAAAACACCAGAGCTAAATTTCAATATGGGGTTAAACAAAATGTGCATAAACAAAAAATCACAGGTAAAAATCACAAAAAAGGTAACAGATGACCTGAAAATTAGAGCACAATGGGGAAGAGGCCGTAGATTGAGACAATGAGAACACCCCGTGGTGAGATGAGGAGGACCTAGCATTGCAGTGAGATCTGTGGCTTCAAAGAGCAGGGAGCAGACAAACAGGAGGCTGGACAAGCAGCAGAAGCCAGATCATGGAGGGCTGTGCAGTTTTGGCAAAGAGTTGAAACTTCATCTAGTAAATGACAAGCAATCATGGGCAATGTTCACACTAGAAAAAAGGTAAATGTAGAGGAGAGATCTTAGGACTGGGACTTCGGCGAGCAGACTATTATAACGGCCAGAGGAGAAATCACAGATTCTTAACTAAGGCTTGGGTCTAGTGGGAAAAAGAAGAATATAATGAAGAAAGATATTGAGACAGTAGGTTTGACAGTGTTTGATGACAGTTTGGGTGTGAAGAGAGGGGGAAGGAAATGGAGACAGCAGTTGGTATTCAGAATCTGTATTTCCAAAATAGTAATCTCCCTATAGTAAGCCAAATAATGTAGTCAACAAACACAATTCTTATTGATTCGTGTTTCAAATTAATATTGTCAAGGAATATGTGTGGTTTTATGTATCAACATAAGGAAAAAATGGTACTTTTAACATACCAGATAAAGACAGGTCCATCAGTACTAATATGCATAGGCATGATGGTGATACTGGGAAAAACGTCTTGGACATACCTGTTTAAAATTAACCTTGAGGTATTTCCACTTGATTTCATTCTCTTGAATTGAGATTGCTGCAAACTTAATATATCAATAATAACTACAACATCGCCACCTCTGTTGGGTTCAAAAAAGTGAATCCCTTCTCTTTGCTAACTGTGCTTGGAGAAGGCAGATGTCTGGGCAGAAGATGGAAAGCTATGTCATCTGATTAGCAACAAAGAGCAGTGGTAATATCCACTTAGGATTTCCACACTCCTAGGAGCATGGAAACATGTAAATACTCAGCAGAGAATGCACAATAGAGAAAGGTTTTTATAGGAACTCGTGTCTGGGGAGAAGTCTAGCACACCGATTGAATGGTAGTGTGTGGGCATTAGAGGAAGTGTGAGAAAGGTGACATGAGTTTAAAAAAAAATCGTCTAATGTGTGAAGGGTTGGGCTTCCTTTTTCACATCCTCCTTGAAGAGATTGGGCTTGGATGTACTGTGTGACTTGGTTTCTTGGTTGGGTTTATAACAAATGAAGATAGAAATTTTTCTGAGCTGATGATATTAATATCTTTATTATGATGACCCCAAACTTCAGAAGAAAACACAACTACAGGAGAAATAGTCCTGTATTCAGTAATCATTTAGCAGATAAACACTTGACCCAGGGGTCAATTAACTAAGTTAACCAGAAAAATTCTTATGAATCCAATTCATTGTTTCCTTTTATAGCTCAACATGAAGAAAGAATTTGAAAGTCTAAGCACTATGATCTTACATACTGACAAATGACTATGATACTGATAATAATAGGTCTTGCTCCAAGCACTAAGGACTTTGCTGATAATCTCATTCCTTTATGGTACCATAGGGAGAAAAAAAGAACAAGAGATATATAAACACTGAAATCCCATGAATTGACTGAAGGGAATGTTGCCAACACACAATGCCTGGCTATAATTCTTTTCTTTTCTAAGAAAGATTCCTCTTAATTTCCTGACTCCATTCATGCTGGAAATAGTCTATCAATTTCTTTTTCTAAACATTTAATGAATGGAAAATGCTTACAATATGATCTTAAATAAAAAAGAAAAATAATACTCATGCAAGGCATAAATATACCATTTTTATGCAGATCTTATACTGGTTTTATTTTTATAATAATCATGCACTATTTATAATTAAAATATAATAGTATATAATTAAAATATTTGTGTCATATTTTATATTACTATATAATATCATTATATACATATGTATAAAATGAGAAAAATTTTAAAGATATTATCATTTTCCAAAAGGGAATTTTTAAAAAAGTAACCAATTTCTATCCATTTTGGAAGACATCTTTATTTTAACAGCAAACTTCATGTATACTTCCAAAATAGTTTCTGTTCCATGCTCTATTTATAAATATAATAAAACCAATAGCTGGTACATGTTTTAGGTAAGAAATATTGTTCCGAAAGCACTCACACAAGTAAATTATCTTTAGCTCACTCATTTAAAAATATTTTCACTTTTAAATCTCCAGTTTTATGGTGAAATCTTTGTATTTTGCAGTAACTTAAAAATATATAAATTAAGTGACAATGATTTCTTATATGTGAATATTTTTGATTCTGTCTTATTTAATATGCCACCGGGAAAGCATGTGCAACTACAGCAAAGGTAAGAGCGTTGATGCTGAATACTCGTCTAACGACTTCAAAATCCATGGTCTATACACAATACCCAGAATTTTCAATAAACAGGGTAATTTTCTCATTTTTCTCACCAGTGCATTTTCATTCTATCACTTATCCATTCCTACCAAATCACCTGCCAGTTCAGAAGGACAGAATTGAGAAGGCATGAATTCATAGCTAGTTAAAAAACAACAACAAAAAACAAGAAACAAAAAAAGCCCAGACCTTTATTCCTCCTAACACCATGTCTTTTTGTTTTATCTTCTGAAGATTAATAAGGTTAATTCTCTCCAAGAAACCCTGCCTTCCTGGATGACAAGAAATTAATACCCTTTCCTTTGTATATATCTTTCAATAGTCCCTGTAAGTTATTTATAAGTTAGTTCTTTGTTTCAAGGGATGCAATGTAAAGTCATATAGGGAATCATATAGAAATATAGAGAATATCTAAGTAAAACTGGATAATTTTTCTGATTTTGATATATAAAGCAGAACACTAATTCTTGGACATATTAGTAGAAGTCTTAAATGTTAAGTAAAAGTCTTAAAATTGCTGTATTATCTATTGATTTACTTTTCTTAAAATCATTAAAAAATGGCTTTGAGAAACAATAAGATATTCACTTTAAAGTTAAAGAATGATAAAGTCAGCTAAAAACCATATGCAGAAAAAATATGTCCATGATTAAAAAGACAATTAAAAATTAGCATATATTTTAGTTTAAAAATAACATTGTCTCATTAAGTTCCAGAAGTTTGACTCAACATCTTCAAACTGAGAAGAAAGCATAATATTTGTCATTTTTTAGGTTGCATTTTATTTTTAGGCTGGATATACTTTAGGGAAAAATATCTTCATTTTAAAATTAGTTAGATATTTTCCTCCCAATAAAGTTTCTCAAATATATCTTAGGTTAATACCAAAATACCAGAATAAATCAACTATCTCTATTTTTATGTAAAAGAGTGATATTCCCCTCATATTATTTCTTTTAAAAAGTTAATGTGAATATAAGATATCTCAAATTCTAGGAGGTAATTTTTCTCAAAAAAAAAAAAAAAAAACCACAAACCAATCCCTCTTTTTTTCCCCATCAGAATCTTGGTGCCATGAGGGTAATTATGATTTCATTCTCTATGCAGATACTCAATTTGTATTACTAAATCCTCTCTTAAGAAAAAAAATAATCAAATTTTTACCTTTATTTTGCTACACTAAAAATGCACTTTAAACCCCTATTGAAGCAATTAATGGAGAAATTATAATCATAATAGAAAAAGCTTTTCCACACATCAGGATAGAGAATGTTATCCTTATAAAATTTCCATTTAGGCTGACACAATAAAAGCAGGTTGTAACTACCTAGGAAATGTACAGATTGCCAAAGTGCTTAGCTATTTCCTAAATTTGAGCAATTATTTGGTCTGTAGAAAACAGATTTAATGAAAATGTATCGGACATTTATAACTTGTTTAAATAGAATAGTATAAAAATAGTATAGTATACAGCTACCTGGTCTTGGAAGGTAACCAGTACTTACGTTTGACTATTGAGCACTTGAAATGTGACTAGTCCGAATTAATATGTGTACTTGACACAGCAACTTTCAAAGACTTAGTAGCAAAACTAAATGAAAAATATATGTGATAATTTTTATATTGATTACCTGTTCAAAAAATGGTTTTTAATATAGTCAGCTAAATGACATAAATGAATAACATTGATTTTCATTTGTATTTTGTTTGTGTTTTTTAACATAGTTATCAGAAATTTGAAATTATCTATGTATCTTGCTTAGATTTTCATTGACAGCAGTGGTATAAATAGCTAAACTTCTACAAGAATATATCCTTCACAGGTTATGTATAAATTCAGTCTAGGACTTGACAATAAGAAGTGTGATTATTGGTTGGTCTTGACCCTTAAAGAGTGAATAACTCAAAGGAGATTTTTGTGTGATGTAGGTCATCTATATGGTATCAGAAACCAACATAATGAAGAATAATCATGTATTGGGTAGTTAAGATCAAAGGATAACTATTAGGTTAACATCTTTTCAGTCTCTAATTTATCTTATATATGGCACCCACTAATCGTAGAGATACCTCTATATTGGTCTGCCGGTATAGGTATGCTAACCATAGCTGTAACGTCTTTTGAGACACTTGTATACAAGTACAAATTTGCCATATAAAATTAATTTAGAAAATCATAATAGAATTATTTGCAATAGTAGTTCTGATATCATGCCTTTAACATCAACCAATTAAACCCAAGTTTGTATGCAGAAGACTTAATAATTTGTACAATATCACTTAAAAACACAGAAACTGATTTTTAAGTTGGAATTCATACCGTCATAAATCCATCCAGCAAACCTGAATCAGGTTTCGGAGGTGCCTGCAACCGTTCCATTGACCACTTTTCAATGATGGAAGAGACTTGGGTATTTTCTGTATTTAATATTCTGAATCCTGTCATGTTAACACCACTGTATCGGTAGGGCTCTACATCAAGAGCAAAGAGGTCCTGAAAGACAAATTTCTTTGTGTTATTATCAACAGAGTATATTCACAAACATGTATAATGAAAATAGTCAATTATTCTTGCTTCCCTTAGAACAGTTAACACAATTGTTTCTCAAATGATATTAATCATCACCAATCACCAAGATTCAAATAGGCTATTTTCATGCCTTGCCAATGCAAATATATATATTCTAGATAAATATTTATGTATATTCTAATTCCACCAGTGAAGTGACAGGCTTTTCTAAAACCTACATTTAAGATTTGCATAAGCTTTCTTCTCCATGTTAAGGATTGCTTGCCCTTAAATTTTATGCATGAACATTTTATTTTTAACTGACTAGATTTTTTTTTCTATGCTCTGCTTCCTTGATTGTTTTTGCTACTTTGTGGTTTTGTCTTGTTTCTGTTTTCTGTTTGTTTATTTAAGAAACAGTTCATGAAATACGGCTTCTAACAACAATTACACTAAAGTTGAAAGAAAAAAGTTAACAAACTGGCCTTTTTTGTTGTGGAATCTTTGAAGTTCCTTCATTTTATATTCTACCCAATGAGTTCACCATAAGGAACACTTTAGATTTTGGCTGCCATTTCCAGATGGTAGTCAACGCTCTGGCTTTGCCTTTCGGTTTACCCAGGAGAGAGGGGACAAAGCATCTAGAAGACCTGGATGTCACCATAAGAACATGCAGCATGTGGGACCTCTGCCCTCTTTCCAGCAGTCATCAGGTCATCAGTTAATCCTTAGGTCTTACAGACAATATTGGGAACCAGGGTAAGAGTAATGCCATCGGTCCTATACACAGCCTGTCTTGAATTCATACAGCTATATAGACCACAGAATAGGATTAAAATTTAGTAGAGAGCACCTGATATTGGTCTGAAGTGTGCTCTGTGCTGTGAAAAATATAAGGGATTTTTAGGTTTTTAGGTTTCAACATTTGTAATCTAGCCAAGGACACACACACACACACACACACACACACACACACACACATACACACACACGCGCGCACACACACACACAGGGCCAAAAGAGTAGAAGTTATAAGTACAAAGAGTCAGAAGCAAGATGGATAACTTTCCATTTTTATAGTCAAAAATAACTCCACAGATCAGAAAGGATCTAGACTGCCATTAAAGAATGGCCAGGGTTTGGGTAGGCAAAAGGCAAAAGAATGTCATTCGTAATGTCAGTAAAGGTGAAAAAAATTAGAAAACATAAAACCTATTCAGGAGACTGATATAGATCAGTTTTTCCATAAAAGAGAATTCATGAAGGAAAATAGCAACAAAAGAAAATGATAGTTAGGTTAAAATTAAACTTAAAAAAACAGCCTTCAATTGTAGGCTAATGATTTCTAAAATCCTAAATTCAGTTTTTCTTTTTTTAATTTATTTTTCCTTATTAAGGATACTTTTGATTTCTCTAAAATCTGATGGTTATGTTGGAACTTAGTAGTAACTGCATTGAAATAAAATTTGCTGGAGTAAAGGCTTACTGCAGCCTATTATTAAGTTTCTTATAGGCTGCAAAAAAGGGGCCTGGTGGGAAGTAATACAGAGATGCAGCAGAGTTAACCATTGTATTTGCCAGTAAAATACAAACTACTGTGTGAGGAGTCTCCATTGGAGGAGAGTGGTTATTACAGGAAGCTATTGTGATCAACTACATTTTAGAGATTTGATCTGATAGCTTCAAGACTCCTAAAACCAAGGCGGCCTTGGAAGACTTTTGAGTTAACAGAAAGCATTGGTTAAACTGGTCAGTGTTGGAATGGAGATACAAACTAGAAGTCAGACAATGGAAGTCTTTGAAGGGAGTCAGAAGACGGGTCAATTTAGAGGACAATACATTAAGGTTTAAATTATTTGAGATTATCTTAATGTGACAACAGTTAGACTTGTTCTGTAATCTAGCAATATATAACAATTCAGCACTCTTACAAATGGACATTTAGATTTCATTTCAATAAAGATAATAATTGAAGCTCTTACATGTATACTAGTTCTGAAGAAAATAAAGAGGAAAAAGGAAAATAGTATAAAGTGTCAAACTTGGAGATACTCTCACATTTTGGCAATGGGTAATAAAGGGGGATAGAATATGCTTCCCCAAATATGCCACCTTGGCATGTGGATTACTTTGATCTGAAGGCAACCAAGACTGAGTAGATTCAGGGAAACTTCTATGTCTGTTTTAACTACCTAAAAGAATTTACATAGGGAGCCTGTACCAGAAAAAGAGCTATTAATAGAGATACCTTTTTTTTCTTTTACCTGAAAGATCTACCTGTATAGTAGGGCAAACTTCTAATTATCAAATATCTGCTCTTTCTATCAGTCTGTGAATTACCCTCCTCCCCATTGAAGCCCTAGGCCCTTATTCCATTCTTTAGTTCAATTACCTGACTTGACCTGAATCATATCTTTGGGGCTCCTGATGTATGAAATTAAATTTGTTTTATTTTCTCCTGTTAATCTATTTTTATGTGAATTTAATTATTAGGCCAGCTAAAGAACCTAGAAGGGAAGGAGGACAAATTTTCCACCCCTACAGCAGGAAAGGATTTGTGATAGACTGTAATTTCACAGAGGAAGGAAAATTAATAACATATTAATAAAAATAGAGAACCAAGAGTAAGTAGATTTGACAAAAGGTGAGGTCAGATTTTCATGCATAGTAAGGAAAAACTGTGTGGTAGTTCTTTAAAGACAAAATATGAAGGTAACATTCAATTTGCTAATTGAAAGTTAAATCATATTAACTTTAAAATATCCAACTAAAAATAGCCATAAACAGGATAGAAAATTTAATCTACTAAAAGAGGTGTTTCAATAAATCTATTTTTGTAAAGTAAATAGAATTGAGGTAACAACATAAAAATTTGTGCTTTTCTAAAACACTGATTTCTTAGCAAACTAATTTTGAAATCCATAATGTTCTGAAAGTCCTCTAAAGCAATATATAAATAAGATATAATATTTTGAACTGATATCTGAAATAAAACTATTTCAAAATCATCAGCTTCCCACCAAGAATTATTAGTTGCCTGTGATGATTAATTCCTCCTGGGTTTAATCAAAATAAAATAAACTACAAAAGTGCCAGTCATTACTACTGACTCAAAAACCCATTTTCCATTCTGAAAAGTTATAGCAATAAAATTTACAGCATTATCTTCATACTTTAATAAATTACTTACCAGAGTGGTAAAGATATAATGATAGTATTCTGTCATCATTCCCATAGCTAATGCCTAAGAAGTAAAAAAATAAAAATATTAATATTTAAGGTATACATCATAAGAAATATGTCAATAAGAGAACAAAATAGTAGGGTGTAATGAAGAATTAATCAATGAAGAATTAGGCTACAATATTCAGGTTACATTAAAACTGCCTTAAACAAAATCTTTTCTCCATAGTTAAGGAAGATTAGTGGTTACTGATGGAATTTCTGAACCAATTCTCTTTATAGAAAAGCTATTAGTTGAAAGTTTGCAATTGTAAACTTACGGCTTTACATATTAAAGGAGGCATTAAATTTGAAACAAACCTGAAATTAGCACAACTTAGTTTATTATATTTGTAATGTCTCCACTACAAATATCCTAAGGAGGGACACCATTTTATTTTGATGGACACTATTACTCAATTAGGAAAAAAATTATAGCAAAGTGCAATGCCAATTGGATTTTTAAAGTACTTTGTAGACTTTCCTTAGGATTAAGAAAACACCTGTAAATCGCCACTGTTCTTCAAAAAGTACAGATAAAGAAATGTTTTTACTTTTACTAACAGACCAGTTTCAAATTACTGTTTTTTTTCATACTTCTATAGTCTTTGCCAATTTTAGACCATCAATCTTAAAATAAGGACTTTTAGATTAGAACTTCCAGTCACAGAACTGTCAATTTCTCCTTTGAAAAGGAGAACACTTTTTGAAATAGCTATGTATCAATGAACAGTAGTTGGTGATGGTAATTGAAAAATGAAGCATTTTTGAACTGAATGAAGAGCTCTTAGAAACAAGTATCCTCAGGTGCATCTAATACTCTTCCATAAAATACTAACTGCACAAATTAGTTTGCTAAGTAGCTGTCCCAGCTACACCCTGGGTATTCTATGCTCATAGATAGGTGTTACCCAGTTAGCTAAAATAAAATTTGTACATGTGTAAAAGTGAACTATTCAGTTAAGAAAAAAATATTTTGGGGGCACCTGTGTGGCTCAGTCTGTTGAGCACTGACTTCAGCTCAGGTCAGGATCTCAAGGTTCATGGGTTTGAGCACTGCATCAGGCTCTGTGCTGACAGCTCAGAGCCTGGACCCTGCTTCAGATTCTGTGTCTCCCATCTTTCTGCCCCTCCCCCCCACACACTCTGTCTTACTCTGTCTCTCAAAAGTAAATAAAAAAAATTTTAAAAATCCCATCCTTTAATGACATAAAAAAATTTAAACTGGGACTCTTTCCTAGAATAAGGGTTATTAGCAGAGATAAATTTTATATGAGTGTTCCATCAGTATGGCACGGCAAATATCTACTTATCAAACATCTGCTCTTCTTATTGCCCTGTGAATTACATTCCTTTCCTCTAAGGTTCCCCTTCTCCTTAGTTCAGCAGGACCTATACATACACATATCTCATTTTGCCCAACTTATTTTGGAATTTCCACATCTGTATGGATTCCCTATATATACACCATTAAATTTGTTTTTCTCCTGTTAATCTCTCTCATATCAATTTGATTCTTAGTCCAGCTAGAAGGACCCTTGAAGAGGAAGAAATTCTTGCTTCCTGATAGCCTCATTAAAAATCTTATGAGGTAGGTGCTATTATTATACTTATTTTACAATTTAGGAAAGTACAACACAATAGCAATGGATAAATTGGCCCCAAAAATTGAGATAGTGAGTAAACATGAACTCTAGGTCTCTAATTCTTGGAGTTTGGATACAGGGCATAATATGCCGTTTTATAAAATGGTATATCTTATATTCCCAAAGATGTAGATCCCATAGTAGGATCTACATAATTTAAACTTCTTGCCTGTTTTTACTTTGATAGTTGGAGAACAGATGAGATCAGGCGTGTTCAGGGTAGTATGGCCATAGACTGTTTTTACCTAAATAGTTTGAAAACCTGGGCATCATCTCAAGCCAGTACTGAAAATTGTGTCTTAGAGGTAGGAATGGAAGGGATTAAGGAGATGGCGACGGGAGAGTGGTTTGCTTCTGACATGGGTATTCTGCACTAGCTACAGGTTTCTTCATCATTGTGAGAAGAAATTTGTATGAGGTAACTGAGGACTGTTTATGCCTTTCATTTACCTTCCTTCAGCCATTTGTTCTGAAAATAAGAATCACTATGGACTATGATGTGTGGTCTAAATAGAAGAGGTTAGTTACTTTTGGCTGAATACCGAAAAAAAGTAACCAAAAAAAAAAAAAGACAACAGGGTTATTCTCTTCAAAGATAAGTTATTAATTTCCAGTGGAATTAAAAAAACAACTTTGTAGAGACTGCTTTTAGACAACAGGCTTGAGCAATGGGAACTTGATGAAGCCAAGGAGGCCCAAAGTGACCACCTGGCTGAATGCAAACAGGCTCATCAGGCATCCCACCTCAAAATATTCCCAGGCCCTATCTAATTTTCCCTTTCCAAAAAAAGGGAAAATTCCAGGTCACCATACCTCCTCACCTTCTCTCTAAAAATAGCCCCCACCTATTTCCTCTTGTCAGACAGCCTCTCCTTTTCTGTCCAGCCTCCCACTGCCTTGTGGTGTATTCAATAAACTCCTATCTCCTTTGTTCTTCTGTACATGAATTCTCTTCACTGCCTGCACCACTGGCTTCCACCCATGAGTCCACATTTGGAGCCCCCGTTCAATCGGGAAAGATACAACATATAGACACCAAAAACTAGAGAGAGACAGAGAGAAAAAGAAAGAACAAACTGGGGAGGGGCAGAGAGAGGTGAAGTCAAGGGCAAGATGGAAGATCTGAAGTGGGCTTTACACTAACAGCAGAGAGCAAGATGCAGGGCTTGAACTCATAAACTGTGAGATCACCACCTGAGCCGGTCAGATGCTCAACCAATTGAGCCATCCAGGCACCCTTGCCACTGTTTTTGAATGAACTATATGGACACTTCAAACCACATTAATATATTAAAATTAGTATCTCTTTATGTATAAATGAGAATGGCCACTATTATACCCAGAGACCACCAGGGAGACCGAGTCACACATGCAAAAGCAAAGGGCGGTTTTATTACGGGCTTAGGCTGGTCGAGCCTAAGCTCGAGCTCACAGACTTTACCAGTGCAGTGGATTCATGCTGAGAGCCCCGAACAAAGGTGGGTAGGGCCTGTATGGGCTTGGGAAGGGGGAGTTACAGGAAATTGTGACACAGGTATAGTGATCCAATCATTATTATACACTATTATTGACAGCAGGTTTAACCATTCACATTGCCTAGAGTACTCGTTACTTTTGGCGGGACCGATCACAACATTTATAGTATTGACCAATCACAGAGTGGGCCCAGGACCCTCATAGGGCGTAGCTAGCCTTCTAGGCCTGCCCTTAGAAAAGTTAAGGGCGTTAGCTGGCCTTTCCTGATTGGGTGTTACCAGGGTGGTCCCTCCTGCCTTGGGCAACGTGTGCCCTTCTATTGTCTAATGATTATAGAGTCAGTTTGGTTCAGACCTGAGTCCTTACAGCCACAATTGAAAAATTGGTTGTACTATGCTATCCCTCCTGGAAAGAAATACCACAGATTTTCCAAAATCAAAATATTATTAGAAATTCCCAAGGTTTAACTAGAATAGTGTTAACAATGCCATTTAACAAATTAACACATCTAGGCAAATAATACGCAATCAGTTTATCCTTTAGGTTGTACCCAGAAATTACATCACTCAAAGTTAACAATTGAAGAGGTAGGTTTTAGACATACTTCTTAAAATTTAATTTAATTTTACTTCTTCTTGCTGTGGGAGTTTATTTGCATCTACTTTCACATTTTTCCAGCCTAAAAATTTTCACACTCTCTAATCTAGATTTTAAAGTCTTGATTAATACTTTCTCTCTGTGATAGAATGACCTTGTGATCTTAATTGCAGATCATCTTGGTTCTGCCATAAGGGATTCTCTTTGACAAATTTGGATGGAGGCAGAATCTTTTGTAATTAAAGCATTTAAATTAGTGGACTCAAATAGCCAGCTCCAAGCTTCAGTCACTTTTAAAGCATTCAGAGAAGAAAACTTCAAATTCTCTTTTGCCCAATATTTAGGAAAAGCTCACTTGTTAAAATAAAACAATGAAACAAATAAGGCTAACTTGATAAACTTATACATATTTCTAGATAATCCTAATAGTGGTTCTTAGATTAAGCCAGACAAGGCAGCCCATCTATGCCTGCTCTCCAACTCTTATACCAGATCTTTGGACTTCTCTCTTTAACCAATGTTAAGAAATCTCAGAAAAATTTTATAAATCATAAAAGAGTCTTATTAAATGTGTTGCTTCATTTATAAGGAAGCTGTTTCCTTTCCTCTTGAATTGGTTTCTAGAATAACTGATATCCAAATGTAGAACAAATGGTCTCTGGGAGAAGGTAAGGTGAAAACCAAACATCATACATGTGGTCTATTAGTGTTACAGATTCTGAACACACGCATTCTGTGTAATAGTGTTACTCTGATTTCATCTTAACACTCATATAGTCATTTTGCCTGTGTTCTGACTTTTCATCTACTAATCCTGCTAAAATTATGTAACTTTTTCTGCTGTATATATTTTAAATATTATCTTAATTTTGTTTTTATTTTACAAACAGAGCAGGTTACATATAAGAAACCAATTATAATGGGTTTATCAAATAGAAGGCAGAATGGCAATTCTATTATTAAAGTTGACAGCAAAATGAGTCAGTTACTCTAGAGACAAGAGAACTGATCATTTACATACATTCTGGAAGCCTAGAGAAAGCTCTGTTACGACGAATCATAGAATACTACTCACTCTGGGCATAAAGGAAAGGTCTCCTTTCCAAGCTGGTATATTCTAAGTGTGAACAAGAATTATTTTTGGTATTATATGAAAACAAATTCCTACTCTGCATTTCACTGCTTACTTTATTCACTGCCAAAACCAAACCAAAACAAAAAACAACAAGCAAAGGCACACCCAAATCTCATATACTTAACTACTCAAATATAACACTGGAGAAATTTTCCAAATCCAATTAAATATTTTATTGTAGTGAAACCAACATTCATATTGGAAGATTGGACAACCATCTGCTTAATGAACTATCCATGTTATAATAGGCATTTACTGTTGATAGTTATATTTTATGGAATATAATTTGACATCTGAATCTGCATAACTCTCCAATAGCAATATTTTATCTTATACATGAGAAGTTTCAGGACAGTTTACTAATCCCAAGCCACTGTGATATCAGCCAGTGTATATAAAAGAGCTTAAAAAACAAAATCCAAAGACTTGACTCCAGATCTAGACTTTACTACATAGTAAGTACATGGGCTCATACTAGCCATTTAACCTCCAATATCAGTCTCTTTTCTCATTTGTAATATATGGAAAAATAATAATTGCTGTTTTCCAGTATACTGTTAGGTTGGAATAGTACAAAAATAATGTTAAAAGGTTCTACTGCTAAGAATTATTTCATTTGATTAATTTAGTATTATCCTTTGAGTTAGCAATGCTTTATTCTGGAATGAATACTTAACATCACTAGGTGAGATATTAATCCCTCTGTTCGTTCCTTGCTGCTGGGCATTGGGCAAGCTATTCAATCTTTCTAAGACTCAGTTTCTTCATCTGTAAGGTGGAGATAGTTTCCACTAAATGTGGATATGGTGCTGATTAAATAAGGGATGTGTAAGGGATCTCCTAGAAGAAGCCAGCTAAATAGCAAATATATTTTTTTCTTTTTTTTCAACTGTTTGATTTTAATGGTTGAGCAGCTCAATCATTGACTCTCAGTTTATTCCTTCATTTTAGTACAAAACTGAAATATCTATCACAATAACCAATATTCACACTAACAAATAGCATTGTAGCCATTTGAAAGTAACCTCAGAACTTCAAACAATGTGTTTTGAAGATCATCAACATTTACATTACTTTTTCTTAAAGAAAATTAATTAAAAGCAAATGTCAGATTTTTCCACCAGAAAATTACATCAAGTTGACTTCTATGGCTCATTTTAACTTTGTGACAATAACACTTTAATTAAAAAAAAGAAAAAGATTATGCGTTAAATGTAAATTTAATAAAGAAACCAAGAACTTAAGTAAGTTAAAGATTACCTGTTTCAAGATGCCTGCTGCCATTTCATGGCTACAGTCAAAGATTACATGGAACTCTTTGCCTCTTTTCATTTCCTTTAGTAAGGGTTTTGCATCCTTTGTATCAGCAGGTAGTTGACGGATTTTAAGCCGCAGATTGTACCGTGATGGAGCTTTGATGAGCTCCTGCAAACGAATGAGACCTTTAATGAAAAAGGGAAAAAAGAATATTAGAGAAAAAACAGAATAGGTCATAGAATCACAGAACCTACTCACTACGAAGCCTGATTTTCTTGACCATGTATATGTGCATTTTTCATGGGGGAACCATTGAAATTCCTACTTCCTAACTTCAGATCCTGTTATTTTTGTTAAAGTGAACATTTCTCAAATTCTTCAAAGTATTTTTCAAATTATGAAACCTATACATAAGATACTTAAGTTGATGCAAATAATTTCAATAAATAAAAAGATATACAGCAAAATATAAATCATCTCCCTTTGTACCCCAATTCTGCTCCCACAAGGTTGTCACAGTTAATAGCTTATGAGTATTCTTCTTCCATACATTTTATATGCATTTGCATAGATATACATAGAGTTTTCTTTTGTACATTAATAGTAGTTTGTGACTATGTCATAAAGGTTATTGTAAGTCAGTGACTATTGTTCTAGTTGGTCCACTTAACACTATATTTTATAGTGCACATAATTTATGTGATTATTCTCCAGTGTTAGAAACTATGGTTACTTTTTGGTTTTGTTTACAAGTAATAGTCTAGTAATCTAGTACATATGTAAGAGTAAAATAACTTTATTTAATAAAATAAACTCTAAGTAGTAGCCTGTACCATAATTAAATTACTTAGAAAGAAAGAAAACATTTGTGTATTGTTTGTTAGACATAATGTTAACTCCAGGAATAAATATAACCAAACATTATTAGTAAAGCAAATATTTCCTAGAGAGGTAGCTCTTGATTATATGTTTCAAAAATATTTCAAATTAATAGACACATGTTCAATAGGTCATAGAACTATTAGGCATTTTTATATAACAGAGACATGGCATCAAATTTATTTTTTCATATGAACTTCAACTAATGAAACTCCTTCAAGAACTCATATAAAAGACCCGACATATTAAAAAGTGTGATAAGAAAAAAAGGGTCTTCCCGTTCTATTCTATCTTGGAACAAATGAAGCAATATTCTTGTCTCCTCCTACTATTCTTCTTTCTTATTTACCTTTTCTCCCATTTCATCTCTGTGTTTTACTTTATTTCTATCTTCCCTGAAGAACTACCTTCATAAATATTAGTATGACAAACAATAATAAAGAAATATATTTGCAAATAACTAATCTGGGACTTGCTTTCTGTGAGTATGTGTGTGTGTTATTTTACTCTATTTGGAAACTAGAATAACAGGAATAAAAATATCTTATTGTGAGTAAAAGCAAAATCTGTGTATTAAAATAATATATGATCCAGAGAGTAGTCTAATTCAAGGAATTTTTTCATTCAGTTTTTAAATGAATAGGTCTTATACATGTAATGCTATATACATTTTAGTATGTTACAACATAGTTAAAAAAATTAACATGACTCATTTTCATTATTTTCATCCTCAAATGAAACATACAATGTAAAAATATGTAAATTTACAAATATATCTAGTATCTTTTGCCTTTAAAATATTATCCCTTAAAATTTACTTTATCATAAGTTATTTTTGAATTTGCCATTTAAAATTCTACCAATAATTGTTGCATAAATTACATAGTATACACCTGTCTTATTTTGTTTTATAAATTTAAATGTTTACTAACTATATTAAAATAAATATTACATAATTAATTGATATTAAATGCACCAATTAAACATAATACAATTCAGTCTAGAGAATTAATGTGCATATAATGAGTAAAGATGTTAACTTGAGTTAAACAACGGTGAAAACAAATATTTGAAATATAACAAGAGTGCTTACAGTAATTACTCCAAGAGGGTGACATCTAAGTTACTACCTGACTAAAAAGAGTAAGAGTGCTAGGAATAGATAGAAGAAAAAAAACAAAAACAATTTTCATACTGGCAGGAGAGTGAGTGAGAGACCATGAGCAAAGAATCTCAAGAAACAAGGAAGAAGAGTGGAAGTATAATTTAAGGGAGGATGAGGCTGCTTAAGAAGCCCATGTAAATTATTTTAGAGTTGAGTTCTTAAGGGTGGTAAAGAGTGCCCACCTGGAATCTGCATTTCAAAAGAATTGCTCACATTTTCAGTAGAGAGGATAGATCAGAAAAGTTAAAACTGGAGGAATAAAGAGTTGAAAGTTGGTTGTAATAATGCAGGCTAGAAAGTGCAAAGATGTGTGTATTAGGACAAGATGGTATGGGGAGAAAGAAGAGGATGTGCCAGAAAGAGATTTTTTTAAAAAGTATTGATAGTACTTGGTGAGGGAGAACACTGAGTCGGGGAAGTTTCCCAGATTTCTGGCTTGGGCAGCTAGGTGGGGAGAGTGCTTCCACTGAGCTTGAGATCATGGGAGGATCAGGTCAACTGAGGGTTCAAAATAAGGGGAGTGACCAGCCATGACTAGGATTGGTAGTAAAGAAAGAAATAATAGTAAACACTTGAAGAAAATGTTTATTAAATTGGCTACATCACTGATCCCCCAGGCAAGGACAGTTCTACTAGGGAGGTGGGGGTAGATTGTTGTGCCATTATTAGAAGCAGGAGGGAGGTAAAAAGAGATCCCCTCAAAATCATCTCCATGTATTTCCATAGTATAGCTTAGTGCCCATCCTAATCACATCTAATATCCTTGTAGGAAAGTATCAGTCCCTTCCTAACTCATGAGAGTTGCATTCAGGAACAGATCCGATGGGACACTTTAGTTTCCACGCATATTAAATGAGTTTTATCTAGATCAGCAGTTTTCAAAGCAAGGTCCACACATGCCTGCACTCTTTCAGCGGTGGGGGTGTCCTGGAGGTGCAGCTATTTTAATAATCATACATAATAAAATAATAATAATAAAGCTTTTTTGTGTTCATTCTCTCCCACATTGGCAATGGACTGTTCTAGTAGAGGTTAGGAGAGACAGATGATGTCACAGCAGATTGAATTAGAAAACAGATATGAAAATCCCAGCTTCCTTCCACTAAGTCAAATATTAAAGAAACTTATGAAAATCTTACAAATGGTTTTAGAAATATTTAATTTTTATTAAGAATGTAAGATGATACAAAAACCAAAAAGTCTAAGAATTACTAATTGGATTATCTCTAAATTTTTCCTAGCTTGGATTTTCCATTATTCTCATAAAATATAGAAATGCAGAATGACCTAATAACAACTTTTGCTGAATAGGGGGGAAAAAAAAGCTATCCTTGGCTTACTTATCTCACAAGATTTTATCCAAGTCAAATATAAATTTGGGGGATTTAGTCTATCATAGTAGAAATAGCCTGGGTGTTGACTGGAATCTTAGTTCAAAAATATACGTTCTGTATGACTTTGTGCAAGACATTATATCTCTTTCTGCTTTGCCTTCGTCTTCTCCATAATACGATAAAATCACATATGTATTAATATACAAAACACCAAAAAAGGAACTGTCACATATTAAGCGTTCAAAAAGTGTGAGTTGTCAATGTTGTTATTTTGGCAAAGATTAAGAAGATTATAGTAATTTTTTTAAAAAAGTGCTGGTTATTACATCTGTTCTAATAAGTTATTTTGGCACTAATTTTGACTGAAAACCTAATATCAAATCTTAATAAAAAATTTAATAGATTACCATTACCTAAGAAAAAGGAGCTACATAGTTATAGATTCATCCAACAGTTTTGAATTGAAAAATCTCAAGTGACTAAAAATATAGAAATGTTCTGAAGGATTAAAATCCACAAATAGTATTTGCAGAGTTCACCCTAAGTAAAATATGGGCAAGTATTTTCAAGCCTCTTAAGAGCTCATGTGGATGGTCCATTGAACCATCAGGTACAATAAATGTTTACTTATTCTCGTCACACATGTATATCCCTACTGGCATTAATGTAACGGATTTCACTTTGCCAGCTTTCCTGAGGAATAATACTGAAGAGCTAAAATAAAAATAAATAAATAAAAACAACTGCTGCTAGTAAGAACTGCCATCTCCTACTTAAGAGTTAGAGTGAAGTGTTGCTTTTATTCATTCATTCAGTGTATATTTACTGCACTACTGTCTACTATGTGTAAAACACTGTTTCATGGGTAAATATAATGATTGCAATAATTGTATTTATGTAGCCTTGAACTGCACGAGCTATCCTTTGACTTTAGCATTTTTTAAACACAAAAGTTATTTCTATAAAGCTTTACACATTCAGTTTTTGGAATAAAAGTAGTTCAGTGTTCCAATCAGAGGACAGAAATCTAGAGAGTTGTTTGAATACTGAGAGTAGAAACATGACTTTTTCACCATCTCCAGTACCAGGTGCTTAGACTTCTTTCTTGGCTTTTATGTCTTCCTTGCTCTATCCTGTGATATTGTTTTTCCATTCTAGATCCTTTGTCTTCTCCATATTCTAGCAATTACAAATCTCTGAATGTTGTTATTTAGAGTTACTTGGAAGAATAAGAGAGGGTTGACAAAAAGGAAGATGTATTCAAAATATCCAAAGAATGGATATTTACCCACTTTATTTAATGAGTTATTTAATGGCATCCCTGCAATTTAATGTATGTGGATGAGGTTTTTATCCAAAGGGAAATGGGTTTCAACAGTAGGAATGCCTAATTACAATACTGGGTATGTCTTTTCCTCTGTGGATCTCTATTGATCTTCCTACTTTCCCCAATATTCCTTTGCAAATTATCATGTTTTTAAAAATTCCAATTTCAGAAAAGATTACCCTAATGAAATTTATCATATATTCAATATGTAAGCTTTGTAAAATAAACCAGGAAAAAAAGTAAAAAAATCTTAAAATAATTGGAATGGTTTACATGTGGTCATTTCCTATGATTCTTTGGTCAAAACAGAGAAATAAAAAAGAACCCATCTAGGAGATGAAATAAAAGGATGAAACTTATTGTGTTGAAAATGTGTTCAATATAAATAATTTTCAAACAATAATTTTCAAAAACATAGTATATTTTAACAAATTTGGCACTTGGTGAAGTTATTTAATGAAAGAATAGAATTATAACTCCTTAAAACAATCTTTTAATTAAAATGCCCTCTCTCCCCCTAATGTAATTAGTTGATGTAATGATAATAAAAGAGAAACAATCTGCACAGATGGGTTCCTGAAAATCTTCTAACAAAAAAAGAGCACCACATTGCAATTATCCCTTTATTTTGGTAGGTGACTAACATTCTATTCTCTTTAATTCCTTCACTAAGTACATTCTTTTCAACCTTTTTCTACTTTCAGATATTTTACAGTCACTGAAATCAAGGTTTATCTTAAGCTAACAGGGGACAGAGGTCTGAGTTGCTCATTTCAGAAGGTGCCATCAATTCAGCTTTTAAGGAGAATCCAGAAGGAGCCGTTTATGCACACTCCAGCTGGCACTTTCTTAAAGAGATCAATCACGTTGCCTCTCTGCAGACCCATCCTCCTCCAGCCCCAGGAAGAGAGTCCCAAGTTTCCTCCTTTACCCAGGTATCCACTTCAGCAGCCACCACAAACTAGATTTTTGCCACCTGGCTCACTCATCAGGCCTATTTATCATTTCAGGTAATGTGGTCTTTGTGCAGGCCAGACCTCTCCCCTACCCTTCAAATGCATTGTATAATGGACTATACAAGAATGACTCATCCACATTCAATGTTTCATCATCACCCCCCCCCTCCTTTTGTCAGTTGAAAACAGATAATTCATTGAGAGACCAAACATTTCAAGGAGGGGTTTTGTTTTTCCATTAGAATGTTGTATTTGCTCTCCAGAGAGTTTTAAAGAAAACTAAATGAAATATCTATACCAGTTACGGAGTTTTCAATCTATGGTAATGCTTTAAATATAGACAAGGGAGCTGATCATAATAAGAAAATTAAAAATGGCTTAGACAAGAAAAGTAGATTGCCATTGAAAAAAATTCTGTCTCCAAATTTTTGCCAGCCTTCCTCTCCTTGGAGATGAGGTAGATTTGCTCATCAGTACAGGGAAAATAGAAAATAAAGAAAATTGGTGTCTAAAAAAAAAAAAGGTGAAGAGAAAGAGAAGATGAAAAGAAATTTCCAAAGCAGTTTTCATCTTCTCGGAAGAGGGAGAGGAAGCCATGGGGAGTAAAATTGGAGGGCTGGTCTCCTGGGAGGAAAATCTTCAAATCCTAATAATAAGCTTACACAGAGGAAATGCCTTCTTTCTTTTTGAAATTTGCTGTATCCTTTAAGTTTGCTAGAGTTTAATATATTCAAAACTCAAAACACGTAAAAACATTTAGCATGATATATTGGAAACCGAGTAGCAAATGAGTTTCAATTTACATGTCAAGGTCAACTGACTGTCCCTGGCTACCTGCGGCATTGTGTGAAAAATGTTTTTGAGACCAGTTCTGGGTTTGGGGGCATATTTCCATAAGGCATTTGAACCTGAGTGATGGGGTAGGCATAGTGGTCTACCAATGGTTATCCTTTTATTAAGATCTCCTCCTTCCTAATTAGTGTCATCAAGTCCTATCCATGATATTGTTTTATCGATGGCAAACCCTTTTTATAGTTCAGAATGGAATACAATACAGTGCAGACCATACATTTCAGGCACCATGCTCTCTATATGAAAACAGGGCCCAGAGTTCAACCATGAACCATGAAGCATTCAAATAAGTAGAATCCAAACAGGAAAGCAGACACTTACAGTCTCCTGAAAACATTTAGAAAGCATATAAATTTATTGTCTAAAGCAACTTGTTAAAATTTTATATTGTTTCTTCTTTTTAAATACCCTCAAATTCTGAAAACTTGCTTTGACACATAACACATGTGTATGTGTGCATTTGTTTGTGTCCACACAACCAGGCTCCTGTGTGCATACACACGTGTACACACACACAAACACACACACACACACACACACACACACACACACACACCTTACTTCTGTTTCTATTTCCCTGGGAAATCTTATTTATCCCTGCTCTGACTTCTCCCCACAGGATAATCCGGCCATAATGTTTCTATTCCTTTTGCTCTGTTCCCATTTGTAAAGTCCATATTGCAATGCTCACAATACTGATCTAGCAAAACAAAAGCTTCCTAGGAAGGCCTAAGTGGGGAAATCATAAACTGACAGAACTGAATAACCTTTAGCAGGTAAATCATGGAGAAAGGCTGAGACCTTTCAAACGCATATGAAACTTTTTCATAAGTCATCCATATGTGTTATATCATGATGCCAGATTTCTGAATCATATTGTGGCATAGCAGTCTGCATCAATCCTACCTCATTAACTTTCTACTAAATGTCTACAGATGATATTTCAATTTTCCAAATTTTAATTTTTCATCTATAAAATATGACCATAATAATTATTATCATACAGAAAAAAATCAAATGAGCTAATGCATATGAATCATTTACTACTGTGCCGACACATATTAGTGTGCCTTCTCACAGGTTTCTGGTAATGAACTTCTCTTCTGGAACTCAAAAATCACTTTGTGTGTGTGTGTGTCTGTGTGTGTGTGTGTGTCTGTGTGTGTGTGTGTGTGTGTGTGAGAGAGAGAGAGAGAGAGAGAGAGAGCAGGCCCTGTTTTTTTCCCCAAACTCTGTCTGCAATCTTAGGAGTGGTCTCTATCAAAATCTCTTCACTTCAAGCATCTAAGTAAATCCTACTTCCTGCTAGGAACCTAATTAATACTCCATCTATATGTCAATAACTCCCAAATTGATATCTCTTGACAGACCTCTTTCTTGAACTCTAGAGTCCTAAATTCACTTTCCTATTTGACAATTGGGCAGTAAAAAATCAACCTTGCCAAAGAGAGGTCTGGCCTTTGTTATTGGCTCTTTAAGCCCTTGGACTGTCCTGTCTGATAAAAGAGTCTTTGGATCGTCTAACAATGTGATATATGGTAGAGACTTTGGGTTGTGAGGTGTCAGCTCAGCCTCTGGATGGTGCTGGAGACTATAGGTCAGCCAAGTGTGTGTTCAGCCATGTCTACATGACCACCTCCAGTAAAAACTCTGGACATCCGATGCCTGCATTGAGTTTTCCTCGTTGGCAATGCTCCATGCATATTGTCACTCACTGTTGTCAGCCTGAAAAAGTTAGCACTATCCACAAGTTGAGTTGTTGGAGGAAGGAAGAAAACTGGAATCTCTTGAGTGTGGATCCTCTCCTGGACTCTGCCTCAGGTGCTTTTTCTCTTGGCTGACCTACATCTGTATCCTTCTGTTGCTATAAATTGTAACAGAGGGTATAACAGCTTTCAGTCGTTCTGTGAGCTGTTCTAGTGAATTATCAAACTTGAGGGTGATACTGGGGACACTTGAGATTGCATTCTGTGTCAGAAATGAAGGTGGTCATGGGGTCTTCTGAATAATTCAACATATCTACTTCCATGTATAGTAAATAATACACAACATTCCAAAATTGGCTCTTCATGTCCTCAACTTCCAAAACGCCTCCTCCCTCAGTTTTCCCCACACGGTATAATGGCAACTGTTATTATTCCAGTTACTCAAGCCAAAAACCTTAGTGTTATCTTTGATCAGCTCTTCCTAGGATACCTTACATCCAAACTATTAGAAAAGCCTTTTATACCAACTCTCACTGCTTCTAATGCACTGATTGAGCTATTATGATCTTGCAAATGGATTATTCTAAAAGCCTCCTGACTAGCACTGCCCTTACATGTTTTTATGTCTATGTGTGTCTCGTAGCAATCCATAACCTATCTGGCTTATTTCCTAAGGCTGGTGAGTACAGTGATCCAGAGCTTTTAAGATAGGTGGGGATGAAGAAGGCAGGAACACACAGGACAGTTTTAGTACAGGCTTGGATACGGATACTAGGAGAGTATTTAGGTGGAACTATGCTGAGTGGCCACTGAAATACGGAGTCCTTAGGCTCAACTCAATTACAAAGAATTGAATCAAATCACAGATAATTCAAAAGCATCAGGCAGATTACAACAGTGGCTTATAATTCTCTAGGACAGGTAGAGGGAGCCTCCCACCATGTCTTTGAGGATGGGTGCAAGCGGCAAGACTAGCCCCACACCACCTCACAGGGCTCCTACCTGATAACAGCCTGCTTCAGAAAATGCACTGAACTGAGGTGTTACATGGAGTGTATCTATGATTCCTGGAAGGCAGAGGCTGCCAGCCTGATTATTGCTGCCTAAGTCAGTACCAAAATATGTTGCCCCTGTTTCTTCTCTCACTGCTATGAGAAAAAGCAATTATGTCATTATTAGAAAGTAAAGAGTGCTTTTGATCATGCCAAGGCTAAAACTCTTTGGCTGCTATAGCCTTGGGGTCTAAGTTCAATATGTGTTAAGGTCAATCTTCTATTTAGAATGCTTCCATTTATGAGGAGCCAATAGAATAAATGTTGTATTTGTATCTGCTTACTTTTACTACAACTTGCTTGCATCTAATTCATGAGAGGATAAGCACATTAGTGACTGATTTCCAGCCATGGAAGCGTAAGCACTGTGCTTACTAGAGGGATGCCACAGTCATGGTAAGTGGCTTCGTCCTAGGCTGACCCACCTAGGTCCATCCTAACATCTAATTTCTCTTTGTCCTATTCATACAGATGCTGAATGTGGGCCTATGCCTGGTATAATGAGATAGGGCAAGTAAAAAGCTGGGCAGGTTAATAAGAAGGTAGTTGTTTTTGTCAGAACTCTCTTGGTAATATGTGCAGACCTAATTCACACTGCTCTGAACAAAAAGGGAACTCTGTAACTGAAAATAAACTCCAGGCATGGTTGGAGACAGGAATTCTCCCCATTTCTCTGTTCTCTCTTCCTCAGAGTTGCCTTTGTTACTCTTTAACATTTTCCCACTTGATGGCACAGATAACCAACAGGATTTCACACTTATAAAGAGAGATTTTCATCCCAAATTTTGTCAAAATCCAAAGAAGGAGTCTGTCTGGCCCAGATTGGGATTATTTTGTGAGAGCAGATGAGTTGAAGTGAGATAGATCAGAGGGTTGTGAAAGAGGAAAGTGAGTTTTGCTTAAACTACAGAGACTAAAACGGTTCCCTAAAAGAGATTCTGGATAAACATACAAACCAACACAACCTGGAAATGCATCACAACAATGTTTTAAAGATTCCCTCAAAAGAAAGTACTTTGGTTTGTGACCAGAGGTTGGTTATATTTTGATTCACTGGTTGTTTACAATTAAAGTCACTTTATTTTTTTTAATAAAAAAGGGGTCCTTTTAAGAGCCTCAGAGATAGACATTAAGTGCATAGTACTTAGACTAGGACAACAAGCACAAGTCAGGGATGCCCTAGGCAAACCACGGGTTCTGTCCAGTCTCCTACTTCACTTCATTCTCAGTCCTTCTTCAGAGCTACTTCATCACCTGCAGTGTTAGTGACCCACCCCCAGTGGGACCAGCCCACCCCCACTGTTCAACTCTGATGGCCACACTGCAGGCTCCTTTGTCTCCAGACAATCCTGCTCGGATGTACACCTGTCTTTCTGTTGCTCTATCCGCCCTCTCAGCTTGTGATAACCCAACTTCCACTCGCCAGACTGGGGCTGATTAGCCAGCCTGCTGCTGTTTAATCCCCACTTGTGTCCAGGTCAGTGCAGTTATGAAGTCGCAAAAGATCCTTCACAGCTCTTATTTTGGCTCTGTCCCAGGATACTGCTGTTACTGGGTTTATGCTGCCACTTAATACATCAAATATGATTTAAAATTGACACTGATGAAGGGGATTAAGACACTTTATTTGGTGGCCCCATGACTAACAATACCAGAACTATGCCAGGTAAAATGTGCCTCTTCAGGAGCTCAGGTTTTATTTTATATTTTTGTTCCAAAAAAGAATACCATTAACCCCCAATGCCTTCAGCAATTATGCTCATTGAGCATATATCTTATCATATGAATGGTTGAAAGATGTTAATATATCATAAATACGTGGCAGCATGTCACATGTGCTTTGAACTGTGGATGCAGAAGTAAAATATAAACAGTAGATGTTTGCCATCTAGGAAATTATGGGGTAGTGGGGAGATAAACATACAAATCATTTTCTACAAAGTAATATATAATAGTGTGAGTATCTCTAAAGTACAATAGAAGTGGTAGGGATAGAATGCCTAATGGGGTAACCATTTGGTAGGTGGACAAAAAGGGATATACTTGTAAAAAAGAGGAAATCGGATGTACAAAACATAATCCTACGAGGGATGTCTGGGTGCATCCCTTTTGTTCCACCTAGCAAATGGTTACTCCTTGTTCAGTATTCTATTCCCACCACTTCTGCTGCACTTTAGAGATACTCACACTATTATACATTATATTGTAGAAAATGATTTGCACCTCTGTCTCCCCACTACCCCATAATTTCCTGAAAAGCTCTTAAGAGTTTTGCTATATAAAAATGCATTTGGACCTTCTTGGACAATTGGAGGAAACTTGAACTTGAAACTTAGAGAAAGAAATGGGCATTAAGTAAATACCTAAAAGTCAGAGGCACCCTGAAAACTTAACTTTTTATTAGAATTAGAAGTGAGAATCACTGATTTATCATCCTTAGCTACAGTTTTTATATGATACAGGGGCCAAAGTTAGTAACACTAGGACATTCAATTCCCATACATGTACAATTCCAACTCCTTCATAAAATTTAATAGTACAATAAAAAACATGACATTGTTATGGAAAGGCTGAGAGTAATACATGCAGGGTGAAGAGCAGAAACCAGAAAGATTTTATGGAAGAGGGATATAAAGAAGTGAGTTGCACATGGAGAATGGTCCAGAAGGCAGAAGTATTGGCAGAACCATTGTCAGACAGGAGGTACAGAAGCTTGAGTGAATCTATAACCAGACCTCATTCCTGAGGTATATTGATACCTCAGGTGGGTGGAAGGGAAGCCCGTGTGAATTGGAAGCGGCATGGCTGAGGTAATGCAGTAGTAGGACAGCACTTCCTCCCAGATGGAAACCTAATTCCAAATCATAAACTTTGTTTTAATGTGGGCTGGTGTTGATCTTGAACGTGACAGAGTTGAGTGAGAAACAGCCGTGAGAAGAGTGGAGTAGCAGTGAATGGTGTGTAATCTCCCTCTTCAGCCATTCAGGCACTAGAGGTACTAGGCCAGCTACCCAACCTGGGGAAAGGCTCTTTCAGTTGGAGATATAGATGAGGTATCAGAGGGTAGCAGAAACAGTAAATGTTAAGGTTAGAACCCAAGTCAAATTAGTTGTAATTCAGAAGGAAGCAGTCTTTCATTCCAGCAGAAGACTGGGAAAAATGTAAAACACAACAAAATAAACAGACATCAGGATCCCAGTTGCAATGTGGTATAGTTGTGGGTGTCAGAAAGCCACTGTTAGATACAATGACCTTGATTTAGCACAGAAGATGAACTCTAAACCCAACTTTTATGAAGTCAGGGCTTATGTTAAGCTACTTGGTTTGGTATTCACAAATTTTAATATTAGGTATTTCTTTGATTTATGATAATCATTTATTAAGTAGCTGCTATGTAACTGACCTTATCCTCGGTGCGCTGGAATACCATGAAAATGAGGATCATTGAAGTCTCCCAGTTCAATGGGGACCTTAAACCAACAGTTGCAGTGCACTGTACTAAGTACTCCAATGTGGGAAGTGGAGAGGCAGGGGCAATTTTCTAGTGAGACATGTTTTATTTGAAATTTTAAAGAACTTTGAGTTAAACAGGCAAAGATGGGGGCTTGACTCTTGGAAGAAAAGAAAAAATATTTTTTGCAGAGGGAATTTAATGTGCAAGCGTATTGTTAACAGCATGGTGGGTCTGGAGAAATTCAAATAGTTGTTTGCCTGCTGCTGAACAAGGAGGAAATAAGATGGTGAGAGAGGAGGGAAAGGTAGGCAAAGGCTATGCTCCTACGGAGGCTAGGATGACTGCTCAGAAAATCAGAACCAGATAGGTAAGTAAGTAAGGAGTCTGGGGTATATGTTGCCAGGTGAAACTTTGAAAAATGAAGCAGGTGTAATGTTTTGAGTGGGTTATTTGGTATAAAATAAATGAGAGCTGCCTGGGGCAAGTAATGATGACCGAGGTCTGGTAGAGGGAGTCAGTTACATAACCTCAATGTGGTGTTCTTCCACGGGCAGGCTCTGTAAATGTTTACAACCTTAAGGCAACTTTCTGCACATTTTGATATTTTCCAAAAGAAAACCTACAAGTGCAGATTCTACCCAAAAGTTAGTGGCAGAGAGAGGGGAGAAGGTTTATATAGAAGACAAACCCAAGTCTCTCTTCTTAGTTACATGACACAAAATTTCCTTCCTAAGCATGTTCCACCTTAGAATATTTTCTTTGCAAAAACATTTTTTTTCTCTTTACCTGTAATGTTCTTCTCCACATGGCTTGCTCTCTCATCTATTTTTGACCACCCTATTTAAAATCAACGTCTTCCCCCTTTCTACTTCATATTTCTCTTATATTGTTTTCCTAAATTTTTCTGTTGCACTTTCACCTTCTAACCTCCAATATACTTTATAATTTACATGTTTATGGCACTGCTTACTTATTCCCTGTCTTCTTCCACTAGAACATAAACTCCATGGAGGCAGGGATTTTGTCATTATTTCTTGGATGCATCTCAAATGATTAGGGCATATCTAGTACATGATAGATTTTCAAAAATATTTGTTGAATGGATGAACGAATTACATGATCTTTAATCCTAAAATGCTTGCAGTCCATTTGGGGAAAAAAATTACATGTTGAAGAAAAGAATGGTTGCCAGGCAAAGTGCTAAGACATTGTTTTTTCTAAGGATTCAGAAGATTGAGCTCAATTTGAATAATTCATTCTGGGGAAAATTGGTCATAATCTAGGAAAGTGAGGATGGGAGTAAAACATTTTAGATGAGAGCAATTTTGGGTCTCAATGCCATTGCATTTGTAAATTTAAAAGGGATCTATTTGTTGCCAAAAAAACCCCAAAACACAAAAAGAGTTTGTTCCAACTGGAGGTCTCTTTCTTCTTTGTCTACAAAAGTGCAAAACAATACCCCACTAATGGGTCTTTTGGTTAATGCATATGCAGTGGTCGTTACTAGGTGCTAGGGGTGGGTGTACAGAAGGAAAGAAATAATTTGTCTGCAATCCCCATTTCAAATCAGATTTTTTTTTCAAGTCAGTTAACTGCAAAATAAAGAGGAAAGGGAATTAAATAGTTACTTAGAAACAAAAGAAATAAATGTAAGTGGGCCAAGGGAAAAGCTTTTAGCAAATGTGAAAAAAATCACGCTGGCACTGGTGATGGGCCACTTAAGAGTGATTATTTCTAATGGAGCAAAGAGGGGCAATAGGTGTTGTGAGGTGCAGGCTACAGTCTCCTCAAAGAGACCCTGGGCTTCCTGGAATGTCACTTTCTCTTGGGGTCAGGGCTGACTTGCTGTCACTGCACCCGACCCCTGCATTGGCTGTTCCTAAGTACAGCCAATTATGAAATGAAACCATTTTGGATAGAGCTTTTCTTTGTCTACTGAGTATTTTTTTCAGGGGCAGTTGAGGGCTAAACTGAAATGGAAGTGGATAGAATTTATCTTTGCATAAGATTCCCCTTTATCCTTCCCTTCTCATCAGTGACCCCTCTAATGTTTCAGGAACCAGTGGACCACACACTTTTCCCTCTCCTGGCCAAAGAAAGGAAGATAGGTTTCAGATCATTTAGACTGACATCTTTACTAATTGGTTTCTAATGTTTCCTCTCTTGGGATTATTAGTGTTTTATACCTTTGCTCTTCAGCTGTGATCTAAAAAAATTCTGTCTACTCTGGAAGGTTAAGAAAAATTTAAGCATCTAAATTAATTCTAAGAAAGGAGTCCAACCTGCTTTCAGGTTGCTATGGTCAAAGGAGATGGTAATTTGTCTGTCTGTCTCCCAGGAAGGCCTGTTGTAAGGAATTTATCAAGAAGCACTGAATCAGTTTTCACTTCAGGAGGCATTCCTGGAAGATTTAGCGATGGCAAGAAGGTTCTTCTGGGATTTATTGCTCTCATCTGCAGCCCTAAGGTGTGGCCTCTGCTCAGACTTGGTATTGAGGACCCCCTTGCAGCCTCTTCATCCTCATATTATATCCTCATATTATATACCCCCCCTTTCTTCCCTTCCTCAGCCACCTGGTATTAGCCATGAATGATCCAGGGGTCATACTCTGGGCTTTCTCCCTAGACTCTTGGCTGATACCTGGTCTGATTTCTTTGTCCTGCCCTACAGCATGGTGACTCCGCTGGTACCTTGATCATTTTGTAACCTCATTTGAAGGTTTGCTGTAAATCTTAAATGCCCAAGTTCATTATATGAAGGATGTCCAGAGTGGTTAAGGAAGGAGATACAGTTCTCATAATTTATGAGAATACAGATGGAAGCTCAAAACCAATCCACTTATACCTGGACTGGAGTGATCTCTGAAAGTCAAGGCTGATTATCAGCTAGTAAACATTTCTAAGCTGTACCAGCTTTTGGTGGCTATCCATGAGGAAATTAGTTGTTAAGCACTGTTAATATTACCCCAATCTATTGTAGCCTACAGGCAAAGTGGTAGAATGGGAAAGGATGGACTTTAGATTCAGCCAGACATGGTTGACTACTGAAATCTGTGATCTTGGCCAAGTTACATAACTTCTTTATTTCTTCCATGCTCTCCATGATTTCTCTGTGCTTCCTCAAGGATTAAATAACATGGCAGGAATAAGACATGTATCACAGTTTCTGAAGCTATTCTTATTTTATTTCTTTGTTTGTTTGTTTACTTTAATTCCAGAACCTGCACTATGTCCTTAGAGAGAAGTAAGAGGAGGGAAGTTGTTAGAAAGGAGCTTCTGGAAAGAGAATTGTTCTGGCAATTATTCAGAATGTGTAGTTTGTTTAGTCCCTATAATTTCAAAAGCATAATTACTATTATCTCAAAGAGTAAGTACAGAGAATCATAGGTTGATAAACAACCCTTATATCTTTGAACTCAAGCCTTAGTTTGTCACGTAAATCTCTGTATTAAGGACGTTGAATAGCAGTGGTACAGAGTATCTTGACTTATAACTTACAAACTAAAAATAGTTTTAAAGGCAATTTTCATATCTATTTCCCAGTGAAATCATGAAAATTCAGTGAAAATTTCTCTACATAGATGTGAGGGAATCAGGTCTACAATTTGTGGTTTTTGGTGATTTAAGAGAATACCAGAGTAGGTTTGGAAGACACTGGATGAATACTTTATGTGATCTTTGGTTTAATTCAAATATCAAACATGTTCTTTATTTTTGTGCCTCCAGAATCTGGAACAGTGTCAGGCATTTAGTTGGTGACTAAAAAATGTTCATGTGACCAATGAATAGAGATTCTGCTACCCATATCCTAATTGTATTGAGTCTATGTCTATTAATTTCTAAGTTATAAATAGACTACTAAGCTCTACATTTTTAAAGTTGTAGTCTATCTTTATCCTAAATCTGTGATGTATTTAACAATAAATAATGCCTATGAATATACTAGGAGAAGCCAGAGGGTCTTCATCAGGAGTAATGTTGCCTTCAGGGGACATCTGGCAATATCTGGAGATATTTTTGATAGTCAGAACTAGGGGTGGGGAATGCTACTGGCATTTAGTGAGTAGAGGCCAGGGATGCTGCTAAACATCTTATAATGTACGGGACAGTTTCCCACAGCAAAGGGTTATCTGGTCCTAATATCAAAAGTACCAGGGATGAGAAACTGTGGCCTAAGCAATGGATATTTGAAACTGGCACTTAGCACATGACTATGGTATATAATTCTGCCTTCTGCTTCCCATGCTGAATGCTTTATGTACTCATCCATACAATGTCTGTTCCAGTCATTTAGGCAGATTTTCTATTATCCAACTTTACTTTGCCTGCCCTTTTACAATATGGAAAAAGCTATTCATCTTAAGTAAAAAAAAAAAAAAAAAAGCAAAGAACTGAGTGAGTTGTATGAGGGACATTATGCATCCTTTATACAGTGACAGTCTGCTGATTTAGATATTATCTTTACCCTCTGTAAAACTGGAGATGCTATATGCCGTTAACTCATGGCTGCTTATCATCTATTTTTGTTTGTCTGGCTGCAGTTCTGTAATCTCATAAAGCAAAACCATGGTTTAATGTGTACTTCTCTAGTCTACAAGAAAACTATGGGTCTTCAAAAATGCATATAGTGCAAAAGTTGCAAAGATCGTATGATATTAATACTTCTGTTTAATACTTTCTGCAGACTTCAGTGCTTCTCCAACTGGAGTCAATTGGACATCACAACATAGTCGTGCAGAGATATGCATAGATAAACTTGGACCCTGGACTCCAGTTTATCTTCACATTCTTCACATACTAAGTCTCTCCTTACCTGTCAATACATGTAGAAGACTATGTAACTTTCCCATCACCCTTTACTTGTGGCTTATTGGTTTTTTCATATGTGCATCTGTTGCAAGAAGGTAGAGAGTTATAATGAAGAACATGAGTGCCAGATTCAACATTTGGGATTCAGATTCTGATTCTGACACTTAGTAGTATTTTACCTTGGAATGTTTTGTAATGTCTTTACAATTTAGATTCTACATTGTTTATTTGAGAGCAATAACAAAGTTGTGGTGAAAATAAAATAATGAGGAACACATGCTAAGTACTTAAAATGTAACTGTCATGCAGCAAATTCTCAATAGCAGTTGTTGTCATGATGATCAATATTTATATTTATTGCATTACTTATATGTTTCCTGTCTCTCTTCTTTGTGTTATTAGTAATGGGATAATTTCTGTTCCAAAATCTCTGTTCTCTCCTTCTCATATATTCCTGGTTGAAGATTGAAAACTTTAAGATAATGGCAGAGATAGAAATGTAGCGGTTTTAATTTCTCTATCTAGCAGGAAATTTAGCATACCCTGTTAACAAAGAATCTCAAAAGTCATCCTTAAATTTCTGTACTGATATCTAGTAATATTCCATAACATTATGCAGTGATGTAGGAGTGGAATATTTATAGAAATGTTGTAATTGTAACAGAAAACACTTTAACATGTTATTCTTATTTATTTTGTTTTTTTGTTTATAATTTTTTTCTGGTATAATTAAACTAAAGTGTACATATTTAAAGTGTAAAATTTGATTCATTTTGACATCATGAAATGATCACTACAGTTAAGATAATAAATATTTCTATCACCCACTAAGGCTTCCTTATGCCTCTTTGTAATTATGTTTACTTTTCCCTTTATCATAAGGCCAGGAGGTAAGAATTAATTAGATTTAGATCAACACAAGTAAATCTTGCACTTTCTCAACCAGATATGCAGAAGTATAATTAAATCACAATGAAAATAACAAAAACTGTTCCTTTGAAATCCAAGTGGGACACGTAATTGTATCAGAACATACGTTCTTGAACCCACAACTGTACAATGTTTACACATTTGTTTGCTCAACAAACATGTATGAAGCAGGTATTATTCCAGAAGGTAAGAACACAGCGCTAAAGAATGAATTCCCTGAAATGGCTTACTGGGAAGAAAAGCAATAAACTGAAAGTTGTATGAGAAGGGCAGAAAGTTCCAGATTATTTCTTTCTCTAATGTAATGAAAAAAGAAATGGCTGAAACAGAAAATACTCTCTAAAACACTAAGATGTGATAGGTTTTATCACAAAAGAGTTTATAAATATCATTTGTATATAATCAGGTTTCAATAACAAAGCTGGATTTTTATATGACTCTAGTGTTAGAGAGCTAGTATATAGCATAAGTACTACTCATATTCAAAGTAAGTGTACATTAACAGAATTTTAAAATGTTATATTAATATCAAAATTCTTATAGGGACAATAGGACTAATCAACAGTAATGAAGTTCAGGATTTTTTTAGATAATAGTACAAAAAAATATCATGAACTTATCAAGTCAGTTCTATAAAGAAAATTTTCCACAAATTAAACAATATTTTTTTAAAGGAATAACATAATGTTTACCTGTTCAGGGGAAATGGGGAATTTTTATATTATGCTCCAGTTTTGTGGAACAAAAGTGGTTTGTACCTTAAAGGTATCAGATATTTTAAATTTTTAATAAGCAAACCTTAAGAAAGACAAAACAGACTCTCTAGCATTCATTTTTTAACTTACCATGTGACCCTTATTTACATATATTACGTCCTATGTTAATCTAAAACAACCCTGTTATGTATCATGTTTTCCCATTTAAGGGAGAAACTGATGACAGCCAAGTGACATACTTGGGAACAGAAATCTATAGTCTTTTGATTACAGTTGGTCATAACACAACAGTTACTGACAGAAAAGCAAATCTCCTGAGAGAGATAGCAAGAGCGTCTAACTTCAGTATAGTGAACATCTGTCACAATTAGGTTAATAATTGACATGATGAATTAAACTTCTGTATAAAACAAATATAGTTTGAGAGGCAAATATCAAAATAGTTAATGGCCCTTACTTATTTTTATGGTAAGATTCTGGTTAATTTTAATGTTTTCCTTCTTAGTTTTGTTATCAAGTCTTCGTATAGTCAATGGCTTACTTTTTCTACCCAGTCAGGATAGGTTTTGTTATGTTGTGATAAAATCTCAGCCCCAAAGCTTGAAGGCTTAAGAACAGGTAAGTTCATTTTTTCTTCTGTAACTTGTTTAACATGGATTAGTAGGATAGCTCTGCACATTGTAGTTACTCCAGGACTTTTAGACCGATGCTCTTATCATTATCATGGCATGGAAAAGAAAATGTGACATGGATTAGTGGCCTCTTAAAACATCCACTAGGAAGTGATTCAGTACTTTTTGCTCACATTTCCTTGGTGAAAGAAAATCACATAACTCTGCCTAGCTTCTAAGAGGATGAAAGAATGGAAGTCTGTTTTGTGCCTAGAGGCAGAGCCAGAAATATTTGGTAACTAGCATTAATAACTAGACAATTGAATAACTTTATAATTTCCTAAATGTGTTAAAAATTAAAAACTCACTTAAAATTAATTATATTAAATTTACTAGAAAGTTGGGGAGCCTACGTGGCTCAGTCGGTTAAGTATCCGACTTCGGCTCAGGTCATGATCTCATGGTTCATGGGTTTGAACCCCCCCCACATTGCACTCTGTGCTGGAGCCTGCTTTGGATTCTGTGTCTTCTGCTCTCTCTGCATCTCCCCAACTCATGCTCTGTCTCTGTCTGTCTCTTAAAAATAAATAAACATATTTTTTTTAATTTACTAGAAAGTTTGTTGATTCTTGGTAGCCCACATTATGAAGTTCAAACCAAGATTATCCTAGTATAGTGTTCCCCTGGAGAAACCTGCTCATGCCTCCAGCCTATCCAGGGATAGTCAGTCATTTCAAGTTCCAGGGTTAGCTCTTTCCACAGAGTTGCTTGGACTAATCTTTCTTACGTATTAAATGTTTTTTTTTTGCCCCTTTGGTATGATTTTAGGGCATACCAAACTCTTTGTTTAGACCTACTTATTCTTATTATTAGGCACCCCTAGATGACATACCATGGATTTCAACCACAGTAGACGTGTCATCATATGACAAATTCATCACACTATTTCACAGCTCTGTATCTTTCCATTTTCTATTCTACCTACGCTTAACATGGTGGAGACACAGTTTAAATGTCATTTACATTTACTTTTCCTAGTCAGTCTCACCTCCTGTTTTGCCATGACACTTTCATGTGGCTCGTTTAGCATTTAGCATACTGAATTATAATTTGTTTGCAACACCACATTTTTTATGTATTCGAAGAATAGGAAACAGTTGGTTCTTCTTAGAACAACAAACTGCTTGATAATGAGTAAGTTTGCGTACTCAGTATACATCAGTATATAATAAGTTTATGAAGAGAGAAATAATTTTCAAAATAACTGTCTTCAAATATGTTTTCAAATTAGATATAGTATTACACAAGTTAAAAGAGATGGTCTCCCTCCATCTACCACTGAGAACTGATGAAGTAAGCCCAAATTAAAGAAGAATGGTAAAATCTAGCTGAAGCACCATATGTACTGTTTGGGGCTCTAAAGTCCATATTAGTTGGCTGACTATCAAATAGGCTAAGAAATTTAAAAATCAATGTTGTATTATTTACAAAGTATACTTTAATATACTTGAAATTTGCCTGGATTTAGAAAATCTGAGCACATGCCCCAAAGCAATCTATAGATTTGAGGCAATAGCTCTTAAAATCTGAATGGTATTTTTTTGCAAAAATAGAAAAATTCACCTTAATATGAATTCAGAATTCCAAGAGATCATAAATTAGGTATAATATATGGATTGCTTTCATTGCTGAAATGTGAGCAACAGTATTGCTCCTTTTTAGGTGAAAAATGTAATTGCCAAGCACTTATTTCTCCAACTCATCCATTCTCTGACACAGCAATTGTGCAAAAAGTTCAAAGCATCCTCAAATGCTGAGCCAAGATACCAAAAATAACTGCCATGGAGAATATTTAGATTTACAGTAAACCTTATTTTTATGAGACATAAAATCTTGTTCTATTAAATTGCTGTGATTTAAGGAATGATTTTTCCTATAGCATAACTGTGTCTGGTAGTTCTCAAACTTCACTGTGCATTGAAAACATTAGGAAAATGTGTTAAAACACTGTTTGTTGGCCTTACTCCCAGTTTCTGATTTAGTAGGTGTGGGATGTGGCTCAAAAATTTTTCTCTCTAATAATTTCCCAAGTGATCATGATGCTGTTAGTCTAACAACAACACTTTGAGGATCACTGATCCATCTAACCTTAAATAATATGCAAATTATCACATTTTGAAAAATACTTCACAGTAAGTCAAACTTGTTAATATAACAAACAAAAGCATACCTTAATAGATAAAAACAAATATAAAAATTTTAAGCTAACCTAGAATGGTTTTATAGTGACTTAACATTGATAAAATTGTCAATCACTTATGAAAAATATTTATTCAGGTATCTGAACATTTCTACACTGAGTAGTCTTAATTTCTGCTGAATATTTTTGTCCTTAGGGTATTTTAAACAGTCTCAAATTAGTTTTAATATGGAGGAAGGACATTACACCATAAATATAGAAAAAATTGTCTAGTATAAATGAAAAAGATTTAGAATAATCTAGTATATGTTTTATATCTATTTCAGCAAATTTATAGTTTTACTTTTTAATTTGACTTCAAAGAATTCTGCAAAAAGTATTAATTGCATGACTAATGATTCTGATTTGTCAATTAAGCATTTTAAAACATTTCCTGTTCCATTTTCACAATGAACTTTTTATCCTTTTATCCAATTGGAATAATTGGGTTGGCATTAAAGAAAGAAAATTAAGTCAGCCCTTGAAATCTTAGCACTAACTTGTTAATTACCCCCATTAATTACACAATGAGGAATGACAAGCAATAATTCCCTTTTCTAGTATGGCTGAAGGTCAGAGAGCTATCTTACTGGCATATTGAGAGACCAAAGCAAATGATGCCAAGTTTCTCTTTTAAATGCCATCAGATGTCACTGGAAGCTCACCCAAGGAATTAAGTTAATGTTTTCAACATAATCTTTAAACATAATTTTTATCTATGTTAAGGAAACACTTATTATATATTTAGAAATAACATGATACTTAATACCAAGAACATAAGCAATCCAATTAAACAAATGGGCAGAGGACTTGAATACAACTTTCCAAAGAAGACATACAGGTGACCAATAGGCACCTATTAGAAGGGCCTTTACCAAAAAGACAAGAGATAGCATGTGTTGGTGAGAATGTTTTGATTATTCATTTGCAATGTAATTTCCCCAAATATACTTTATATGCCTTGCATTCAAAACAAGATAAACATTTAGACAATGTTGAGAAGGAAACAGAAAACTTTTAGAGGGCAATTGGTGTTAATCCATTCAGGAACTGAATATTTAAAAGTGTTTCTGTATCTTCTAATTCACCTATTCTTCTCTCTGCCTCGTCAATCCTTGAGGTGGCTGCCTCCATTTTATTATTCACCTCGAGGGTGTCATGCTAAGCGAAATAAGTCAGGCGGAGAAGGACAGATACCATATGTTTGCACTCATAGGTCTAACAGGAGAACAGGAGAAACCTAATGGAGGACCAGGGGGAGGGGAAGAGGGAAAGAGAGTTGGGGAGAGAGAGGGAAACAAAACTTGAGAGACTACTGAATACTGAAAATGAACTGAGGGTTGAAGGGGAAGGGGGAGGGGGGAAAAAGAGGTGGTGGTGATGGAGAAGGGCACTTGTGGGGAAGAGCACTGGGTGTTGTATGGAAACCAATTTGACAATAAACTATTTAAAAAAAAATAAAAAAATAAAAGCTAAAACATGAAAAAAAAAAAGAAAGAAACTCAGTTCCCTGTCCTTGGAAATTGAATAATGGTACCTAGCATTCAGGTTTATTGCACTGATTTCACAAGATAAAATACAGGGGCTTGTACTGCAGTACCTAATAAATAATATGTCCTCAAAAATAACAGTATTTTTGTGTTTATTATTACTATTATTTTAAAAATTTGTTACTCATCAAACTGTATAACAAACAACAAATATTTAACCATGATTATAATAAATTCTTGAAAAATAAAATAAAAGTGTTTCTGATACAGAATCAATTCATTTTTAATCAAGCATCCGATAAACGATCCAAAATAACTTATACAAATGGATATATGTTAGACTATTTCTCTTCTTCTTTGCTTCAACTCTCATTGCAATTTAAAATCAATGCTGTTATTTTTTTTAGGGGTCAGTGCTTTAGACTGTCATTACTAAGGCCTCAAAAATGAACACCTATGTGGAAAAGTCTTTACAGTAAACTATTTTTAAAGAAATGATATTATTGTCATTTTGTCATTAGTTACCAGAGCATCACAGAATAGTCAGTAATTGACCATATATAAAATATATACATATATATGTACATACATACAAACATATTGACACCTATAAAACAAGTAATAAATATCACAAAAATCTTCAGTTTCCTAAAATCCTTTTTTTAAACTAAAAAACACAAACAAAGACAAACTACAACAGAAACCTCTCTTGCCTTGAATTTTTTATCTCTTTCTCCCTTGATTATTTTTTTCTCCACGCTTTTTGTCTGGAGCAGTCTTACCTTCAGATATTCCCATGGCATATTTCCTCAGCTTATTAAAATCTTAGCTCAAGTGTCACCTTCTCAATAAGGTCTCTTCTGACAAACCCAACCTAATATTGTACTCATCCCTTGTCTCCCTGTACATCTCTTTGCTTTATGTCTCTCCATAGCACTTATAACATCTGGTATAAGATACATATTTATTTTTTTATTGTTTATCTCCATTTACTAGAATACAAACTCCACAAGTCAAATGATCTTTGCCTGTTTTGTTCATTCTTGTAGCTTCAGGACATAGAACAATGATGATACATGGTAAATGTTTGATTATTACTTGTAAACTAAATAAAGTAATAAACTTAAAATAAAACAAATGAAGAGGAAAATAAATAGATGAATTAATTATAAAATATTTAGTGCTCTCATGCCCAGCAAAGCATACCCCTGCTAAATGGGTAACATGAGTATGCTGAAAATAAGATTTACTACAGAATTGATGATGAGTCATTTTTATCAACCCAAATCTTGCTTCCTACAAAAAAGAGAATGAATGATCAACTTATACAGGTAGGAGTCAGGGAGGGTTACTTCACATTTATACTTTGTAAGAATATTTTAATATGCATCTTGAATGTGGTTAATAGATAGCCAAATGGGAAGGGCACATCAGGCAGGGAGAACAGTTTGTGCACAGCAAAGAGGCTTGAAACAGCACAGCATGATTGGTATGGGGAATGACAATTATTCAAAAAAGGCTGTGGCATAAGTATTGAGAGAAGAAATACCAGGAAAGCAAAATCAAACAGGCATAAGAATGACAATGACAGAGCCTGCATGTGTCATGCTGAGAAATCAGAACTAATTCTTCTAACAACTGAGGATTTGCCAAATAGTGGTAAGCTTGGGAATGACATCACCAGACTGTCATTTCAAAAAAGACTATTTTGTCTGCATCAGATGAACTTAAGGAGGACTAAAGAGAACACGGTCAAGGCTATATACAAGTATGTTAACTAACGCAGGTGGTAGGGATGGAGAGTAGAGCTAAATTTGAGAACTGTGAGGTACCAAAGGAAAAGTATTAAGTGATCAGTTGGAAATGAGGGATGAGAGTGAGACAAGAATCTAGCATGATCACTAAGAATGGGGCTCGGAAAACCCCTTAAATAGGGAAAACCACAAGAAAAAAAAGCAAGTTTTGGAGTAAAAACAATGGGTTTGCTTTTCATCCTGTTGGATTAGTTGTGCCTGTGAGATATCCAAATAAAGATAATCAATGGTGTCTAGATCTATGAGTATGGAACAGAGTGGCAACAACCAAGGGCATAGATCAATTATCTATAGCATAGAGGCAGAGGAAGAAAAAATGTTAGAGAGAATAAAGTCAAGAAGCAGAAAACAGAACTGAAAAAACCTGGAATATCAGTTTTTAAGTAGCAGGGAAAGGAAAAGGAGTTTGAGAATATAAAAATAGCAGGGGCACCTGGATGGCTCAGTCGGCTGAGTGTCCAGCTTCAGCTCAGGTCATGACCTCTCAGCTTGTGAGCTCATGCCTTGCTGCGGGCTCCGTGCTGACAGCTCAGCGCCCAGAGCCGGCCTCAGATTCTGTGTTCCTCTTTTGCTCTGCTTCTCCCTCCTCATGTTCTCTGTCTCTGTCTCTGTCTCTGTCTCTGTCTCTCTCTCAAGAACAAATAAAACATTTAAAAATTTCTAAAAAAAAAAAATTATAAAACAAGAAATAAATGGCTGAAAAGTAGGAAGTAACAGGAAGAGAATGATAGCAGAGAATCCAAAGTAGGAGAGTTATTTTTCCCCTGAAGAGGGAGTAGTCAGAATTGTCAAGTGTATCAAAAAAATAATACAAATATCATCCTTCTCCCTATGCTGCACAGAGAGGGAGCAAACAACAGGAAAAGGCTAGGGGAAAGTACCTACCTAGAAGCTCATCCTAGATTTATCAAGTTCCAGATTTAAATTTAAGAAAACTGGCAGTGTCTGTCTCTCACCAGGGAATTATTTCATTTTATTAGTAGTAGTATTTTCTCTTCCAATGAAAACAAACATTGCTGATCACTAAGGTCTGGTAGAAGACCTGCCCTTTCTATTTCATAGGACCTACATATAAATAGGAATACGAATTGTGATTGTTGTGGATTAGAAATGCTATTTTTGTGTTTTAGGACTGGAACATATTTTCAAGATTTCAAAACTTAAAAAAAATTAGTTCTCTGAATATGTTTAAAAGTATTCACTATCATGCAATGGGAGCCCAAGTAATAATATTCCAAAAAAATCTTTATGCTTGCTTAAATAGGAATAAAGAAACTATGTTCAAGCAAAACCAACTTTGTGGAAACACTACTATATCAAGCTATGTAATCAACAATACCCAAATAGGCTTAACTCATAATTGCTAATTGTATGCACACTTGGAGTTAAAGCTTTGCACTTAGAATGTACAACATATAATCATCTTAGGTCCTAATTACCCCACTTCCTGAAATAAAATTGATATTATTTGGTTATAAATTTTACAATACAAAAATTGTTATAATACTGAAAATTAGTGTCTTCCAGGAATATATATTTTCATATTAACTTATTCCCTTGAATTATTTTCTATTATCCTATTTAAATATAGTTCCAAGATAAAATAAATTTTTACTATTAACTGACTTTATATTTTATTAAACTAACTCCAAAAGCACACAAAGATGTATCTAGAACACAGTCTACACATATACTTCATCGAAGTTAATAAAGTTTGTGAAAAAATCATTTCTGCTCCTTACAATAAAGGCTGTGCCTTTTTTTCTATACTGATATCATAGAAATCAACAGTCTGTTAAATATTATAATACCTTAAGAAATGACTAATTCTCTTCATTAATTAAGAAAATTTATATTCTCTCCTTTAAATCCTCCCCTTTTCTATATCAATCCCCATGATTGCCACTCACTAAATAATGACTATTCAAAAAAGCAAATGAATAAATACATATTTAATTGCAGTTAAATGGAATATAAGCACAATTCATGCTAGCTTTATCATACAGGTTTATAAATGATAGAAAAAATATGTCTATGTATGATTTCTGAAAAATGCTGAATCTATTTATTCAATACAAGTACTAAAAAGTGACCTAACCTAAACTGACTTTGGGCAGATTACTTAATCCCTTTAAGATTCATTGTCTAAACAATAGATATTAATACCTCTTTAAGCATTCATTCCTTAAATAGTTATTAAGGTATATCAATGAGCCAAGTAATACCTAGGTGCTAATGACAAAACAATTAAGAGACTTAGAACTCATTCTGGTCAGACATGTATTTGATCCAGTGGAAAATACACCAAGAAAAGTCATTCATAATGTGATTACAGCTCTCACAGATGAGGATCATGGGATTACCAAGTGCTGGGATGTGTTGGAGGAAACCTATTCTAGCCTTGGGGCCCAGGGTTGGGGTAGATTTTCTGTAACATCTCAGCCACATAGTATGCATGAACATGTACGTGCAAATGCACACATGCACATGTGTGAGCATTTAGTGGAGCAGAGGATTGGGGACCAGAATCAGAGTTTTCCAGGTGAACAGAATAGTACTTTGGACAACCTTAACGAAGTTTCATGGCTGCTGGTGGGCAGAAGAGCCAGTCACTCACTGAAGGAGGCAGGGATGGTGGAATGATAACCTATTTCCTTTGGGACTCGTAGAATTGTTTTGACAATTAAGTGGAATAGTTTATATAATAGCAACTCTCACAATGCCTAGTGCATTATAGCTCCTTTCTATAGTTATTTTCATTCTATTCTCCTAATTTCCAAAGTTGTAGCAGTCATTTAGTAGCAAAACTGGGAATAGAATCCCAGGCTTCTGTTTACCAATCCAGAGTTCTTTGTTAATGGACTGCTGGTCTACAAACAAAGATGAAACACAGGGATTTTAAAGCAAATATTCAGAACTTATCCTGGAATTGCTTACGAGCTGACAGCTATCCAACTTATTTTTAGTTTATATTTAAAGTGAATCATATGTTCTAAAATGACTGACAGAAACACAGCTTTGTTTCTGAAGCCAATTCTTCTCCACCATTTTTGGACATCATTCAGAGCTATAACAGACTTTCAGGGTGTTTAAAAGCATTCATCCACGACAACAACAAATGCTAATTATCATAAAAAATAAAACAGTTCCTGTTAACATCATTCTAAGAATTTCTCCTACTCCAGCACTATATTTCATCTATGATCCCATCTGTTTTGGGGGTGGGAACAAAGACTGGATGAAAGTATAATTATCATGTATCAAACTGGACAACACAACAAAATAGAAATGAATACAAATGGGGGGACTAGCATACATAATAAATAAATCTGGAAAGGGAAAAAGGAAATGTAAATAAAATGGCACAGTGTGTCCTGCAGCAAACAACAGATACATAAATTCATGATGGAGTCAATAATGTTTATCTTGCTGAGTATGAGGTGGATTTTTCCCATTGCAGTTCACAGTCCTTGCTGTGATCAGATTGTGTCGCACATGATCAGACATCTTGTTCACTTGGGAAGTTTATAAATCCTCTCTATTGAATTCTATCATTAAAACACTACCTTGAGACTTTTAAATATACCTGCAAAGACAAAAAAAAGTCTACTTCCAGATATTTATGAATACATCTCAAAAAGAATCATAGGGTCAGTTTTATCCTATAAAAATATTAAGAACAGCCACATTCTCAAAAGTGTTAAATTAAAAGGACTACAAGTGGCCAGCTGAAAATGTTATTAGCTCATTACAAATATAGTAAAACCATGGGCAATCACATATCCCTAAGTAGGAACTAGAAGGTCAATCAGGGCCAGGACTTGGTTTCTTTTACTGGCATATATACACTTGCAATGATTCTCAGCAGGTAGCAAGTGACTGATCAATATTTTTCAAATTAAATATTGCAAAAATAGAACAATGATAAGCTTTTATTCTCCTCAGAATATTTATGAGGTACATCTATTCTACAAATAATTCTGTAGTTACTGAGTATTAATATTTAAATAATCAGATTTTAGAATCTCCAAGTATCTATGTCACTTTTAAAGTGAGGAGTGTGTGCCAAAGCTCCTTTTAAATAGTAACAATTATTTTGATAATACAATCTGAGATCAAGTCTCCATTAAAAGTATATACACTGAATTAACTACATTTATTTTCCTATTTAAATTTTCTTCAATGATATAAATGTTTAGAATATTATTTAAAGTAAAAGATCAATTACATATGAAGCTTTACTATATTAAATTGTTGTTTGCTCTTGATCACAAATCCCAATATGTTTTTAGTCAGTCACTCAAGAACTACATACGTGGAATAAAAATGTTTCAATACACACATATACATACAAACAGAATAGTGAAGAAGGTGTTATGTCCATAAGCATTTCTAAAAAATTTTTTGACATTTATTTATTCTTGAGAGGTAGAGCATGAGCTGGGGAGGGGCAGAGAGAGGCTTAGACACAGAATCCAAAGCAGACTCCAGGCTCTGAGCTATCAGCACAGAGCCTGATGGCAGAGCTTGAACTCAGAAACCACAAGATCATGACCTGAGCCAAAGTGAGCCACTTAACCGACTAAGCTACCCACACGCTCCATAAATATTTTGAATTTTCCAATACCCTTTCAACCATGAGGAGGTTTTTTTTTTAATGTTCGTTTATTTTTGAGAGAGAGGGAGAGGACGCGCGTGTGTATGCACGTGCACACACAAATGGGGGAGGGGCAGAGAGAGAGAGAGAAACAGACAAAATCTAAAGCAGTCTCCTGGTTCCAAGCCATCAGCACAGAATTTGACCTAGGGCTCAAACCCAAACTGACCCAAGCTGAAGTTGGACACTTAACCAAGTGAGCCATCCAGGTGCCCCAACCATGAGGAGTTTTAAGATAATAAGACTTAAATATGAATATCACATGTATATGCATTGGAATATATATGTATATACCATGTGTGTGTGTGCATATATATATGAAGGCATGTGATATTTGGACAGCATTTACCTGAATTATCAGAGGGAATAGGGAAGTAAATAACCCATGGATTCATAATGCACGTGTACTCATGTTTATATATTTCTGTATATAACCATTCAAAAACCTATGTGGACAGATTTGTAACTGAGGATGCCCTGGACCATCGCATTATGCAATCCAGAAAAACCATTCACATAGAATCTACCATTTATAATGTGATATACAGAACTTTACTAATGACAGAAAAGTAATGATTTGGAAGTAAAACATCATATAACAAACTTAATAAGTCTAATTTGAGTTAAAAGACACATTGAAGGTAAGTTACTAAGTTATTTTTTGAAGTGCTTTTATTGATGTATTTCTAAGTTAAAACTATTTATAAATATTAAATTTTTTACGAGACCAGTGCCCTAACCCCTGAGCTACGGAGCCTGGTTGATATTAAATTTTTTAAAAGCAGAAAAGTGAAATTACTCTATTGATATGTATTGACACTCTCTTTTTAGCCTAATGAAAATGGTTTTCAAAGTACTTTTGTTGTGTTTTCAACCCTATGGCTTCCTGTTTCCTGTTCTCCGGGAGAGTTCTGACATCTATTTGCAGATGGTCAATTCTATGGGCAAAGGGATGGATTTCTCCACATAGTTCTCATTATTGCATGCATGAACAGAGTATGCTGCTGGAGTACTTTGGGAAAATTAAAATTCAAATGAATTCCAATTTTTGTGTAAACATGAAGGTATAGTGAAATGTCTTAGAATAAAACATTATTTTTACAGTCTTTTTTAAAGAGCATTATTTAGACCACTGATAGACATCTTAATGTAAAATTCCTATCACAATATAACAACCAAAATAGTATAAACTTCTACCAATATAACTGCCAAGGAAAATAAAGACTTTATTTTTAATGTGTACTTTCATGTATTTATCTGTGAGATGTGTTTTTAATTGCTATTTCAAAATAATTACTTATATATAAAAATAATAACATACATCAAAACAGGAAAGCACAGACAATCTCTAGCCATCAAACATTCAATAAAACATTCACGCAAGACATCAAAATAAATACCACTTAGTAAATTATATTTTCCAAGTCCCTAAACTATGTCTACACATAAGTAGGTCTAAAAACTCTGAGCATTTCAGTGGTTATGATATTCTTTCAAATTTGAGGAAAAACATTTTAAACTCTAATGTGCTATACAGATAATAAAAGGTAGACATTTTTTTTTGCACATAAGCAGCTAGAGAAAATGTTAAGGCAAAATTCTTAATTTCTTGATGTTTCCCCAATAGCAAATCATAAGACTTTACTTTGGGAAATGATCCCACACCTAGCAGAAGAATTCTTTGAATAAACATTTCAATATTATAGTTCAGCTACCTGGTCCTCCACAGGAGGAAAAAAGTGCTTATTTTCCAAAACAGAGAGAAAGTATGTGATTTAACTGTTCTTTGGATGTGTTAAATCGGAGAGGATGTTTGATTCCAAATGTCTTTCCATCTCTTACCTTAATTTAAAAATCAAAACAAGAATATAGTAAGAATTTGAATAAATTAAGGAATATTATGTATATATAAAGCATAGCCCTGAAGGCTACTGATTTTCTTACCAGTGCTGTCATCATACACAACCGTGACGGTTTTCCACTTGAAGAACTGTACCAAGTCCAAAATGGCACGGCTGAGTGAAGAGAAGTCTGGGTAAAGACTGACATAGAAGGAATCTTTGTTGTCTGACACCTGGTGCTTCCAGCGGGTCTGTATGTGGGGAACCCCCAGAGCATTGCAGATGGACTGCACCGCGTTTGCTGACGAGCTGTGTGAAGGCCCGAAGATGGCAGCCACCCCAAGAGAGAGCTGATCACAGGCTGAGGAGGAGACAGAAGTCTGTCAATAATGAGGAGCGATGCCATGTGCCAACATTACCATATTAGTATTGTGAGCCCGAAGGTTTATCCTGAAGAAAGATTTTGTTTTCCTTATAAATAACATCTACATTCAGCTAATTTTCATATTTTGTCTGACTCCAAACATGTTCGGTTAGCTGTTAGAAAGGAAATTCTTCCAGGCATCTGCAGCTCAATGTTCAAACGATTCTACAAATAATGCCAAAAGGGGAAAAGAGGTAGAATATTCTAGAATTTAAGAAGGAAAGGAAGTGTTCATTTTGCAAAAATAGTTTATATCAAGAAGTTGGGGGAATAGTGCTCCTTCCCAAATTTACTAACCATCCTCCACAATTTTAAATTCTTAATCAGGGGCGCCTGGGTGGCTCAGTCAGTTAAGCATCCAGCTTCAGCTCAGGTCATGATCTCACAGTTAGTAGGTTCCAGCCCCGCATCAGGCTCTGTGCTGACAGCTAGCTCAGAGCCTGAAGCCTGCTTTGGATTCTGTGTCTCCCTCTCTCTCTGAACCTCCCCTACTCGTATTGTCTCTCTGTCTCTCAAAATATAAATAAAGGACATAAAA
>NC_043706.1:87598930-87633696 GCF_006229205.1 Suricata suricatta | reverse complement strand
GACTGAGCCACCCAGGAGCCTCGAAATGATTCTTAAGCATAGGGATCTTAATAAGTAAATAAATTATAGTTGAAAAAACTCACTTTTAAATTTTTTCTTCAAAAATTCAATATGATCTAAGTACATTTTTTGAATATATAGAGTTTTACTTTTTAAACGGTAATTGGAATTCTGAATCAGTACCGAGGTTGGAGCTTGAAATTTTTCAATAACTTGGATTTTAATTCCTATATGTTGAGAATAAATAAAATATCTTCCTTTACCAGGTTTTTGATAGATCACAGGTGGAAAAAAAGTTAAAACCATTATAGTGGCTTATATAGAATGTTCTGAAATGTGCTTCAAATAAGAAATAGTTTTCAGGTATCAGAGGAATCATTTAAAAGTGACTTATGATTCAAATAATGATTCAGCTCTAATTCATCAATGTATTTATTTGCTAAGCAAAACAGTATTATTTATGAAAAGTATAAGACCATATTTAAATTTAAACATCTAATTTCTTATTATTTGCTTGCTTTGGAAAAATAATTTTTAAAAATGTAAATGTCCAATATAAATATTTAAATTATCTTATTATATATAAAACATAATTTTGTTATTATAAATTTACTTTATTTTATATTTATATATTTTTATTATTTCATATTTGCATATGTTTATTGAGCTAACATAGGTTCAAAAATTATATCAGACCTCTCACGTATTAACGTTTCACATACTGCTATGCCTTCCAGTCAGCAGTAGCTCAGTAAGCAAGAGCTTCACAAGGTAAGACTCCAACCATGACATTTACTCTCTCAGCATCTCACAGAGAAAGTTACTTAATTATGCTTATTTGAGTTCTCCCCAGTTTCAAAGTCAATTAATGAATTTGATTCCTGATGGATTTTTAAAAGTAAACACTTTTTAATATTTTGAAAACCAAATGAGTTTAACACCTCATAATTCCTAAGATAGTAACCTGTTTGCTGTCAGAACACACTAGTCTGTTTTTTTTTACATTGCCCCTTTGAATTCACGATTAAGAAATCTATTTATATTTTTGTATAGTTTACTCATATTCCATATTCTTTGTTCTAAATGGTTTCATTTGAGACAGAGCTTCTTCTTCCTAATGGAAATAGTCATGAACTATGTCACTAATCAAATGCACTTGTCTTGCAGTTAATGATTTATTTTGCAATTATGATGACAAATGTAATATTTCACAGTAACCTTTACCCTTTCTTCCAGCCTTTAAAACCTTTCATCACCCTGACATGGTTCTAAAATGTGGAAACTTATTTGTATTCACCAAGATATGAATTCAAAGGGCAGGCAGAATTTAGGCTTTGATAAACACTAGTTAGCTGGGGGATAAAAAGGATACTTTCATCTCAAGGAATATTCTACCTTATCAGTAGCTATTAGTACTAATGAAATTGGAAGAAATCTGGACCAAATTAGAATTATAAATAGTCATGCACATTTCTATCAATGAAAGATAGCTAATAAAACAATACTAGCATTACAGAAAGGTAATGTTGTTTTTAAAACTATGAATTTAGAACAAATGACTGCCTTTTTTTTCTTTTAGTTATTCCTTCTTTTAGGGCCTAAGTATATATAGATCTTGCATTAAGTACTGAGTATTCTCCCTTAATATTTTGTACACAGTTCCATTTCTTTGCGAAAAATCTATATCATGAGATTTAATTCCTGTTAGATGAATGCTAACTATGCGAAAGAAAAGATCACCCATTTAGACAAGTAAGACACTAAAACATCTTTCAAAACACATTTACTACCAAGGTTATTGTTTGGTTAAAATAACGCCTTGATAATAGTTTCACTATCACCTTCCTTACTTTTTACATGTTAATCTCATATTCCACAAAGTTATTTTTCTTTTCTTATCACTAAAAAACACAGTTTGACAACATAATAAAAGAAATAACAAAATTTATAAAGTATTCTAATTCTATCTTCCTATAATTCAATTTTCATATCATTAATTTCAGTTATAAGAGGAAACATCCAATAACTTCATAAACGGGCATAAAGTACACCGAAATGAAAGGCTGTTGCAAATTTCCCATGAAAGTTTTAAGATCCGGAGGACATGACGAAGCCACTTGGAACCACAGAACTTTCAAGGGAGTCAGTCAGTTGAGACAGCAGTAATAATGGTAGTTCTTGGAAATGACGACACGATAAAAATGTAAGAATGGACTCCAAAACTAGGTAAAATCCATTGTTGCATAGTTTTATTTAGTGGGTTCTTAAAAATAAGAATCATTTAGTAAGAAAAGGAGTGTGGGGGGGGCAATTTTACAAGAATCATAGGTCTAACTGAATTTATGTTATATATGATTTAAAATTTTTTAAAATATTTTTTTATTTATTTTTGAGAGAGAGTGACAGCATAAGCAGGGGAGGGTCAGAGAGAGAGGGAGACACAGAATGTAAAGCAGGCTCCAGGCTCTGAGCTGTCAGCACAGAGCCTGACGTGGGGCTTGAACCTATGAACCACGAGATCATGACCTGAGCCGAAGCCGGATGCTCAACCGAATGAGCCACCCAGATGCCCCTAAATGATTTTTTTCAATAGGCAATCATATCACCTTTCCTTCCCTGATAAAATTTATGTGCAGTTTGAAAAGAAACATTTGCATGAAAACATTTCTAATGACTTATTAATTATATTTGGAATTAATAAATCTGTTAACCTACAGATATGAATTCCAGAAAATACAATGTTAAATATTGGTCAATTACCTTTCTTGGATGCTTCAAAACTGTCATAGAGGTTTATCTTCTGGGTGTCATAAGTTAGGGTAGTATTGGGCAACAACGTTCTGTTTCTATTGATTGTGTTCACAGCAAATCTGAACGCAAGTTCTTCAGCTCCCATTGGGCCAGATTCCACATATTCAAAAATGCCACCTGGAAAAAAGAAAGAATAATCATGTAGTTTTACAAGAGAGAGAAAATGTGTAAGTTTTCTGTAATTTTATATGTGCATTTATGTGTGATAAAACACACATGTACATATTATTTTCTTAAGTACATGGAGTTTGTGCTTACTTTTTTTTTATAAACTTGAATATTTGGGATATGCCCTTTTAGATAAGTCCACATTGTAAAAAGGTTTTTGCTATTGCTACTATACTTTAACATGGCTTTAAAATGACTTTGCCTTTTCTTTTAGTAATTCCTTCTTTTAGGGCCTAAGTATATATAGATCTTGCCTTAAGTACTGAGTATTCTCTCTTAATATTTTGCACACAGTTCCAAAATAATCAATCAATCTTCTATATTAATGTAAAGCTATGAAGTTAAGCACAAGGAAAGTTATATTAAGTTTGTCTCCATTATCTGAGAAATCAGATACCTTTAGCATAATTTCTGTGGCACTTATTGTGTTAAAATTTCCAAAAACAATTAACTTGCAAACTCTATCATCTTATTGCAAAAAGAGAAAAAAGTGTCATTTCTGTATTTGATTTATTCTAAGTTGTTTTTAGAAGATATTTGGACATTTGTGAAAGATAACTCTCCAAAACAGAGCAAAGTCCCTTAATTGCTTAATATCATGGAAGTATATAATTTAGCCCGTAAAATGTAGAATATAAATTGAAAACATGTCCTTTCCATTTGTCACCTTTTAACAGTTATATCTTAGTCCAGTTCCCTCATTCTTTCCCCAGCCTTCTTCTTATTGATGTCATCTCTGTTCAGTTATGAGTAAACTATGGGACCTTTACCTCCAACAGAATCTCTTCATTATTGTTACTTTGGTAAATGGAATGAAAGGGGGAGCATCTGATATTTGACACTGTCCAGTTCTACTTAAACAATAGAAAACATTTATCTTTCTTCCTTTCAAATTTCATGCCATGTGCTCTCAGGACAGTCACTCACAAGTAAATCCCCTTGGATAAGGCATTTCCATGGCTTGCAATATATACCTCTTCAAACATCATCAAACATCTTCTGATACATCAATGTCAGGCGACTATACTATCAGCAAACTTCCTATTTTAAATTCATAAGAAATCATGGTATGGTGACAATTCCTCTAAATATGAGAAATTAGGACTCAAGAAAATACCACATGACAGACAAATTTATATTTAGGAAGAATTGGAAAATTTGTTATTTGACACCATGCTAGCTTGAAATATGTCCCCTATTCGTTCAGCTAAATTGATGGTATAATTATCAGAACAGTCAAATTCTTATGAAATAGTACTTTTAGTATATTTAAAATCTTTAGAGGCTCATGCTAAGCAGAGGACAATAAATATTTATATGCCTAATGGGTGTCAAGAACCAAATCAGTTATGAGTAAGAGAATAGTGGTACATGCCTAATCTGTGAAGCCAAACTCGATTCATATTTGGCTCTGCCATTTGCTGCCCATTTAAATTTGGGCAGTTGCTTAAATCCTCAGTCTAAATTTCTTCATCTCTAAAAAAAGGATTATAATTGAGGCTACTGCATAGAGTTGTTATAAAAATTAAATGTTATCACATAAAAATTAAATGTTATCGCATAACTTAAATTATATTGGTGGTTGCCATAAGGTAAGCACTCCATAAGTGTTTAAAGTTTCACTGAATCTTCAAAGCAATCCCAAGTAGTATTATTTTATAGGAAAGAACTCCTTTGGCCAAAAACTATATAGCTATGAAGTGATAGAGGCAACATTATAATTTGTTCATGAAAAACTTCAAAGCCCTTGCTTATTCCACTACAAACTAGTATGTTTCTTCAAACTTTCATTCAGGTAAAATACACAAAACTTCCTAAAAGGTGAGACATAATGACTTAAATAATAATATGTCATTAGAACTGTAAGATCCTACATATGGAATAGAAAAATAATCGAGCAGTTGTAAGGTACTTGAAGTTAATTAGGAATAAATAGTCGATTACAGAAATGCAAACCTGAAGTTGTTTCTTAATGGCACAATAAAATGAAAAACTAAATCTTTTACTTTCCTCAGTTCAAACTGTAGTTTCCAGGTGATATAAATACAAAATAAAAATATAAAAATGGTCAATATTTGTGACAGTAGGTTAAAGGTTTCCTATTTTTTATCTCTCTTCAAAATAAATAATTCACATTCATGTTTATATATTTATTGATGGTTTGAATATTAAATCTTTGTAATTCTTTAAGATAACCCATTTTTATCCTAATTAAATAAAATAAATAATTATTTTTTATTGATCTAAAGCCAGAATTTAAAATTTTGAATATAAAAATAAAAACACCCAGATCATGCCAGCTTTCCAAGTACAACATCTTCTAGAACACCTTCCAGCCATGTACTCAAAAGAGAGAGAGAGAGAGAGAGAGAGAGAGAGAGAGAGAGAGAGAAGGAGAGGTCACTATCTCTGATGTATTTCTGATGTGTGGCAGGCAAGGATGCACTGGTAGGGTAAAAGAATCTAGTATAGATTCCAAAAAATATTAGGTGTGTACATTACACTTATGGAGGAAAAAAAAGAGAGCTTAAGTAATTCTATTTAAAATTTTGGAAAGTTTAGTAACACCTAACACAGTAATTGATCAAAGTATAATCACCATGTTAGGTAATTAGGTGATTAAGAATAAAGGCATTACTGATAGATATCACTAATTATTCTTGATTAAGAAAAGGGACAATAAATTTTTATTTTTTTAATGTTTATTTTTGAGAGAGAGAGGCACACACACACTCAGAGAGAGAGAGAGCATGAGCAGGGGAGGGGCAGAGAGAGGGAGACACAGAATCTGAAGCAGGCTCCAGACTCTGAGCTGTCAGCACAAAGCCTGATGTGGGGTTCAAACCCATGAACCATGAGATCATGACCTGAGCTGAAGTAAGTCACTTAACCAACTGAGCCACCCAGGTGCCCTGGCAAAATAATTTTAGAAAACAAATAATGGAGTCACAATGAAGTCTTATTACTAAAAAAATCACATATTAATAGTAAATGTTATATATAAGTGTAAAATAGAAAGGAAGCCCTTTATATAAATATAAGAGACAGAAAAATCTTTTTTCAATGGTTTTTAATAACAATGAAAATAACAAAATTGAGAGAATTTATCACCAACAAACCTCCATTAAAACAGGTATTAAATAAGTGAGTTCTTTAAGCAAAAAAAAAAAAAAATCCCACAGGGAGCCACTGAATTGCTTAAACATATGAAGTATGAAAGAAGGGGTAAATATGTGGGTGATTATTAATGAATTTTAACTAAACAAGCAAGAATAGTAACATCTTATGAGTTTGCAATTTATTTAAATTAAAGTACATGATAATAATAACATAAAGATGAGAAAAAATAAAATTGAAGAATGTTAATGTTCTAGCAATATTGAGAGAAAGGCAAAGATAATTATTATGGACTGTAATAAACCAATAATGAATATTTAATAATGATATTTCTAAGATAAAGACTAAAATAATGAAATAGCATATGATTAAAACTTTTATAGATTAAAAGTGATTTAAAGATATTTTATTTGTCCAAAAAGATTAAGAAAACAAAAATAAAATAGAGAAAAACACCAAAAAGTAATAAGATGGTATAAGTGGTAGATCTAAAACAAATGTATCAGCAATTACATTAAAGGTAAGTGGAGTAGATTTGCATATTAAAGTTTAAGATTATCTAACAGGATAAAAAGGCACAAAACTGTAAGCTACCAGCAAGAGAAATAGAGAAAAATAAGAAATAAGATGGGCAAAGATTTGTTCTAAAACCACATTAACCAAATAAAAGCTGGTGAAGTTATTCTAATGTTAGATAAAGTAGACTTATAAGCAAATAGAGACAAAGAGTGCATAACATAATGACAAAGAGGTCAACACACTGGCATGATATAAATCAGACTTTATAAACTCCTAATAAAAAAACTCAAAATATTGACAAAAGCAGAAGGAGATATAGATCATAGTGGGAAACATTAAAACACCACCCTCAGTAGTGTTAGTAGTTAGTATCTGATAGAGCAAGCAGACAAAAAAATCAGTTTAAATTTAGATGATCTAAATATATTTGACTTGATTAACAATGATGAAACATAAAGCATCTCAAAATGACAAAATACTGTTTTCCTTTTCAAGTGTATATTTACCAAAATTGATCATAAGCTGGGTCATATACTAAATCTCAATACATTGTTTTAAATGTCTTATTTATTTTTGATACAGAGAGAGACAGAGCATGAGAAGGGGAGGGGCAGAGAGAGGAGACACAGAAACGGAAGCAGGCTCCAGGCTCTGAGCTGGCTGTCAGCACAGAGCCTGACGCGGGGCTCAAACCCACGAATGTGAGATCTGACCTGAGCCGAAGTCCGAGGCTTAGCCGACAAGCCACCCAGGCGCCCCTCAATACATTTTAAAGTACTGAAATTATTCAGAACACATTCCCTCACCACAATGATTATAAACTAGCAATAAACCACAAGGAGGTAACTTAGAAAACTCAAATTGAAAAATTAAGGAATATATGCTTAAGTAATCCATTAGTTGTGAATGAAATTAAAATGGAAATTATAAAATCCTGGAAACAAACTAAAACTGAAAATTTGACATTCAAAACTTGCAGAATTCAACTAAGTACATTCTTAAAAGAAATTTGAAAGACTAAAAATCAATGATCTGATATTCCATCTCAAATATCTAGAAAAAATACCAAATCCTAAGGAAATAGAAGAAAAAATATGAAGATTAGAGCAGAAATTAATAAAAAAAACAAATATACAATAAACGACACACACAAAGCCAAAATTTGGTTATTTAAAATATTATTAAAATGTATAAAATCTTAAATTTAATCAAGAATAAGAAGATAGAAATTACAAAGACGTACACATCAACTCTTCAGGAGCATATAAATCCTAGATAAAATACAATATTTTATTAAATTTAATTAAATTTATTAAATTCAATGAATATAAATATTTGTTTATATAAATAAATATAAAATACATTATTAAATTTATTAAAATAAATTGAATCTAGCAATATATAAGGAAATCATATATCCAAACCAAGTGGGAATGGAGGTTCCTCTAAAAGTTAAAAATAGAACTACCCTATGATCCAGCAACTGCACTACTAAATATTTACCCTAAGAATACAAAAGCATTAATTCAAAGGGTACATGCACCCGAATTTTTATGGCAACACTCTCTACAATAGCCAACTTATGGAAACAGTCCAAATGTCCATTGAGTGATGAATGAATAAAGATGTGGTACATGTATACAATAGAATATTAGTCAGCCATTAGAAAAGAATAAAATCTTGTCATTTGCAGTGACATGGATGCAGCCAGACAGTATGAGACTAAGTGAAATAAGTCAGCCAGAGAAAGACAAATACCATATGATTTCATTCATATGTAAAACTTAAGAAACAAAACAAATGAGCAAAAAGAGAGAGAGAGAGAGAGAGAGAGAGAAATGAAACAACAGACTCTTAACTACAGAGAACAAATTTATGGTTACCAGAGAGAACGTTGCTGACGGGATAGGTGAAGTTGATGATGAGGATTAAGGAGTATACGTATTGTGGTGAACACAAGTGTTGTGTAGAAGTGTTGAATCACTATTGTGTATACCTGAAACTAATATTGCACTGTACATTAATTAATTGTAATCTAAATAAAAACCTAAAGAGAAAATAAACAAGTGGAGTTTATTTTATGATTTCAAGATGTGATAAGCATTTGAAAATCATTTTATGTAAGTTAAAATATCAGAAAATGGAGAAAAATGAACAATCCTTTTATCAGTCATAACAGTATTATTGATAACTTTTAACTTCAGTGCATGATTAGATACTCTAAGCAATTTAGAAATAGAACTTTTAAGCAAGTAGTGTATATCTATAAATAACCTGCATCATACATCACAGTTACTGACATAATGTTGAAATCTTTCCCCCATAAGACGGGCAAAGAAATAAGGTGCTCACTATGACTGCTATTATTCAGCATTGCAATGAATGTCTTATTTAGTGCATTAGTAATAAAACTAAAAAAATTTTAATAAAAAATAAGGTTTGAAAAGGAAGAAACAAAATTATGGTTCTTCTCAAATGATTGTGTATATAGAAAAATAATACAGATAATTATTATGATTAAAAATGAATTTAGCAAGATGTCAATGGATATAAGATCAGTGTATGAAAATAAAAGACATTTCTACATATCAACAACAAACCAAAAAGGAAAATAATTACAAAGAATCATTTTTAGGAGCATAGCAAATTATAAAGAATTATTTTGAATAACAAGGGATGTGCAAAATATTATGTTGAAAGCTACAAAATATTATTGAAAGAAAATAAGATTTGACTAAACAGAGGGATATGCTAAATTTATGGAATAAAGAACTCACCAGAGGTGTCTGGGTGACTCAGTCAGTTAAGCATCTGACTCTTGATTTTGGCTCAGGTCATGATCTCACGGTTCATAGGTATGAGTCCTACATCCAACTATGCATAGTGTGGAGCCTGCTTGGGATTCTCTATCTCTTGCTCTCTCTGCCTGGGCACACTCTCTCCCTCTTTCCAAATAAATATATAAGTAAACTTAAAAATAAAACTCAAGATTTTAAAGGCATTAATTCCTCACAAATTGATCTATAGTTTAGTACAATGCCAATCAAAACCACAGTAGACTAAAATACATGTGGAAATAGGAAGAGCCTAAATAGTAAAAGTAATCTTAAGAGAAACAAAAGCTGGAGGATTACACTATCATATTTCAAGAATTGTAATAATTAATTCAATTATAAATTATTCAATTTTTGTATAAATAGAACAGAAAGGAGAATTCATAAGCAGACTTTCACCTATATAGTTGCTGACATACAACTGATGTTACTCTATAGTGCCAAAGAAAAATAATTGTATTTTTAGGAAATATGTTGGGATCAATTTGATAATCACACTTAAAGCAATCATTTTAATCACATGACTAAATATGAAAGTTAAACAATACTGTTGCTAAAAGAAAAACAGGCTAAGAAAAGATTTCTTTAAAAAAAAAGCATTAACCAAAAGGTAAAAATATGACATATTAGACTACATTAAAATTAAGAATCTCCCCATACAAGAAAAAATTCAGAGGTTGTGTGTATGTATATATGTGTGTGTGTAAAACAGAATTCATCCCTTTAAAATATTCATGAAAAGGAAACGGCAGTCAAATTAATAGAAACATGGGTACCGAACTTGAACAAGCACTTCCTCCCAAAATATTCAAAAGACAATAAACACACACAAAAGAGTTCAACTTCATAATCATTGGGACAATATAAATTAAAATTATAGCTCAAAGGAAGTTTACATATACTCAAGTGATTAAAATGAAAAAGACAAGTACTATCAACTGTTGAAGTGTGGAGCAAGTAGACCACCCTACATTGCTATTGGTAAAACCAACTAGAAGTTGGTACAACGTACTTTGAAAATAGTGCATCTGAATTTTCTAATATTGAAAATAAATAAGACCTGTGACCAAAGTTTACTTCAGGAAATATACCCAACAAAAAGGTGCATGTATGTTCATCAAAAAGCATGTACGAAAATATTCATAGCAGTATGGAATGGATGAGTCATTGAATAACTACATGCTACAATATAAGATGAATCTCATAAACAAAATATTGAGTAGAAGAAAACAGACACAAAAGAATACTGCTGTATGATTTTATTTTTTCAAACTTCAAAAAATAGTTGTGTGGGTGGAATACGGAGGGTGCATGAGGTTCTTTGGAGGTACTGGCGATGTTGTGTTTCATTTTTTTCTTAACCTAGGTGTTGGGTATATATTATTAAAGATTTACTCTGTGATTTGTGCACTTTGGTATATATGGGTCACCCTTCAATAGCATTTTAAAAGCAACTGCATAAAATTGCTAAGCCTTTTTAAATTTTGATAGCACAACTAGTAAAAATAAAGGTTATACTGCTGAATGTAACTTGAATATTTGAAAAAAAATCCATAATCAAACACATAAACATTATCAAAGAAATACAAACAAGAAAATATATGAGTATATTAACTAAATATAAACATTAAAAAACAAAAGGGTTAGTACCTTCAATATATAAATAATATTAACAATAAAACACTACAACAAAAAACTTGGCAAAGAAATGAATAAATAACTTATAAGTAACACAAACAACTACTGGGCATATTAAAATTGTTCAAAAATAGGAAAGGAAAGACTGAAACAAAGAACCTTTACAGATTAAATTTGTTAAGGTGTGTAAAAAAAGCATAGTTGAAGAGAAAAATAAATTGATATAAACTTTCTTGTAACTTCCTTTAAATCTATCAAGCTTTAAAAATGTAACCGAAGAAACACCTGGGCGATTTAGCTGCAAGGATGTTCACTTTGTTCACCAGAACATTAAGAACATAAGAACAATATGATTAGAAATGCTTTAAATATCTAATGGTAGACAATTATTTACATAAATTATGGCACATTTAATTAATAAAATACTATATATCCAGCCATTGTAAATTATTCCCCAGAAGTCATTTGATGACACTTTATTTTATATAAGTAGTTATAATATGTACGTATGAATAACAAAATATGTATAGTTTATTTCAAATGATAGGCATTTGATTGACTTTAATTTTCTTCTTTTCACTTGTCTGTACATTATAAACTGTTAATAGTGAAACTGCATTAATGTTATATATATTTTTAAAAATGAACAAATGAATACAAATGTTTTAAAATAAAGCCAGACTATTATTAGTAAGGGGTAACAGAAAACAGGAGGTTACTGTGAAATCTCATGGTGTTTGCGCATTTGTTTTTTTTTTATCATGAGAAAGACAGCGTGTTTATATGATAGGGAGAGAACAATAGAAAGAGAAAAGCAAAAGGTAGAGAAGAGGATATTACTGATGAAGCCAGGTACCTTAAGAACAAGACAAGATCAAACCTGAAGGAAATGGTAAGCTAAGCCTGGGGAGGACACCTTACTCATTCAAGCGAGAGGCAATTACCTGTGATCTGCTGATGTGATGATGGGTAGGACACTGAGAAAATATATATTTTATCTATTTTCTTTGTGAAACAGCAAATAAGAGCCTATAAATTTGCATCTCTGAGGAAGAAATCAGCTATTTTTTGGTTTTAAAAATTGCTAATAAAAAATTAAAAGGCAAAGCATTTTTTCTACCTGTTCATACACCTACAAAAGAGTAATTGCTCACATGATTTTGAATAGGGCTTTTTCTCTTTGTATAGCCTGAGAAAAATAATACTCATTTTCTACTATGTACCTCCTATAAAAAGTGTTTGCTTCTGGACTTACTGATTTTATTATGAAGTGTCAGAATTGCATGTAGCATTTCATAAGCATGTGGTACATGAAGACAGAATTGCTACCCTAAAGAATTCACAAATCATGATTGGTGGGTAAAGTACATCCCAGAGTAATAAAGAACATAGAAGAGCTATATGATCATAAAGCAGCACCTTACTAATGTATAATTATGTGCTGTCCTGAGACTTGTGGCAAGATTCACCCAATTTCACATTTTCAAGGATCTAAAGCCCATTTTCTCATTATCTTCAAATTCCCTATTCTCTATAGGATACAAGTAACTCTTCACTGCTTTCCTACACATTACTTACCTTTGGCTTTTTGAAATGAAAAAAGAAATCGTCCAAGATAACCATTCTCACGGTTTTATTTTTGTTTGGTTTAGTTTTGGTTTTTGTTTGTTTGCTTTAATTCAGAAAAAGCCACCACATCTCAAATAACCTCTATATCAAACAATAAAATGCCTGCCGTTCTTTCTCTAGGCCTATTGTAAAAGCTAATAGTTCTCATCACTCTATAATAGGCTTGATAAAGAAAGAAAAAAAGAAAAACAGAGGACAATTGTCTTACTTTCCACAGGTCTATTTGTCCACCTTGTTTGTAGATATCAAAGAATAAATGGCAAGGAATCCTTTGCTTACACAAAATTCTCGAACACTGAAACTTTCCCCCATAACAGTCTCTAAGTCACAAGAAAACTAATATTGATCAAGACTTGAAATAAAAGATTTATATTAGTCTAACTGCTAAAGCCTGTCCAAACTTTTTCTCTTTTAGATCTATTTTAACTACTACTGAGGATTGTGTCACTCGTAAACTTGTGATGAATGCACCAACCATCATATCTAACTTCTGAGACTGTTCAAATAGGTCTTATCTTAAAGTAGGTAAAGATTAGTGTTTTACAGATGTTTAATCTTATAAAGAAATCAATTTTATGAATAACGTCATTCAGAAGATATGCTAGTTTTTTTTCCATCATCCATTACAATAATCTTATTTCCTATCTAAAGAAATACAAAACATGGTCTCCTCATTTTAATTTTGTATAAATCCTTATCCAAAGGATAAAATCATCATGGTTCTTTGTAAATGTGAAAGGCTATTTTTAAGATGTTCTGGATATTAAATGGCATTAGGGAATTATTTGTTTCTTTTCTCCTTAGGCAAACTAATGATAAGGTGGTTAGGTAAGAAAAAAAACCTTTATTCTCAGGAGATTTATGATGAAATGTTTGAATGTCATAAAAATAAAATGGAAAATATTAATAATTTTTTAATCAAAGTGGTAAGCATACGGATATATATGCTATCATCTGAACATCTGCATATTTTTAAAGTTCATAATAAAAGTTCGGGCAGAGGAAGAAAAAGAAGAGAAAGAAAGAAAATTTCTATACATTTTTGTTATTACCACATGTTTTTAACAGATATCTCAAAAAGAACAATTACTCTGTAAGCATTTATAAAAATATTTACTATGTATTAAAATTGTACTTTTTTTTTAAAGGAGTCTAAGAATGACATCACCAATAAATTATCTAGTCTACCCATCCTTTGGACACTTAGATTGTTTCTACTACTACATATGGGTCTCCAGGAATGGCAAACTTACTGCCATTTGAAGTTGTCTCTTACTTCTTGGGAGAGCTCTAGCATCAAGTTCTTCTACATATTCATCCATAATCTGCTTCCCTGAACCTTCTAACCATTTGTTGTGATTAGAATAAATTTAAGCCAAACTTCTATATGGTCATCGTTCAGAATTTGAAAACAGATACCTTCTTCCAGGTTAAAACTTTTAAATCTTTTGATTATCACATTAGTATTTTTATCCTTTCATTTTTCTAATTATTTTTTTCTGAAAATACTCCATTGTATCCACAGCTCAATGTGGGCCATTTTTTAACTATATTCCAAGTGGGTCAAAGCAAAGCAAAACACAATGAGGCTGTCAACTCTGAAAACTAACCTGCTATAAATAATATAAATAGTAGATTTTTTAAAGAATATCATAGTGTTGATTGCTCTTGAGCTTCTTGTTAAAAAATTATGTTTCTAATGTACTTTTATTTTTCATATGTGTCTTAGAAACATATCATCTATTTATTATTTGTCTAATTTTCTAATTAAGACTTTGAATTATTTTTTAATATTTTTTCTAAAGTTTATTTATTTTAAGAGAGAAAGGGGGGAAGGGACAGACAGAGGGAGAGAGAGAATCTCAAGCAGGCACCACACTGTCAAAACAGAGCTCAATGCAAGACTCCTGAGATCATGACCTAAGCCAATATCAAAAGTCAGACGCTCAACCAATTGAGCCACCCAGATACTTCAAGACTATATGGATTCTGATCCAATCATTAGCTATTTATCAATATTTGTTTATTTAACATCTAATGCATCAAGGCAGGTTACTAATACTACAAAGATATATGAAATGTGTTTCTTTGTCCTTTAGGTCACATTGTTTTGTTTTTATGTCTAAGTCAGTGATAAAAGTGATGAGCAAGAAAGAGTTAAAGACAAAATCTCAGATCCTATCCACATGGATACTCCACTGGAAGCTTTTCCCACTATTTTTTAGAGGCTCTTCCTACTATTAAACTAGCTAATGATCTTCTTAATCATTCTAGCCAACAATTCATAGATCTCCATTATTTCTTCTGGAATATCACTTAAGTCTTTTTACATGCTTGATTAAGCCCAGATATACTATGCTTTCTATACTGTAATAGCACATCTCCGCTGGATTTTTCACAGACTTGCTCCTACTCAAGCTTTCTTCTGCAACCAGAGTAATATTTTTAACTGTAACTTTGATCCTGTGATTTAATTTCTTAAGACCTTTCAATAACTGCCTACTTTTTAAGCTTAGTTCCATTTACAAAGGTCTTCATAGTCTACCATCTGCCATTCTCTCCAGGCTCCTTTCTTACCATTCCCACTTTCCCCATGCTATGGCATATTAACCACCTGCCTTTCTCTGAGTAAACCAGAATCAAATGCCACCATTCCTTCCAAGTGATGTCCCTCTGCCCAAGAACCTAGTTTCTACCTATTTATACACATACATACATAGACATACATAGACACACATATGCACATTAACACATGTATCTTTCTCAATGTATCGTGAGCCTTTGGCATAGTCATCTTCTCTGGGAAGACATTCGTCACTGGCCCTAACCCCAACTTGACTATGCTGTCTTTGACTTCCATTCCCTCAATTCTAGAGCACTTCCAAACATCATAATGTATATTCCTGCAATCTGAAGCTTAAGAAAGTTAAATCAGTATGAAACATGTTTAAACTTGAGCTCACACTGAAGAATAAAAGCTCCTAATAGTCAACATTTATTGAGAGCATATTCTATATTAGGCATTGTGGTAAATATTTTACAAACATTAATAGAAAGTGATCAAAAATGTAACTGAACCACATTTTCTATATTTAATGTATTTCCCATTGTTACAATATTTTATATTTTGATTCCGAATATAACTCTGACATTTACATCATCTATATTGTAAAGTCTAAGAATTATTTTCCTCCTTTATGCTCCCCAGTCTCCAAGGCAGTTTAATTTTTAGGCCAAATAACTTGCTTTACTGAGCCTATTCTGTTGTGCTTCAGCAAGATGTTGGAGCAGCACCTTGAGTATCTTGCTTTAGGTCAGTTACACAGACAGGAAGTGATGGGTACTGGATTAGGACTCAGGAGATCTCAATCCAGGCTCCATCTTTTAATCACTATTTTCACTTTCTATCTTCAGTTCCCGGTTGTTTCCACAGCAACCTTCCTTTTTCTCAATGGCAAGCACTTTGAAAAAGATTCTTAGACTTTTATACCCATATGAAGTATGACTATAACATTCTGAAGCTCATTTTGAGTGAATCTGATGGATGTCATCCTTGTATATGTATATGCAGCTAGAAATCACATGCACACATGAACCTGATTGACACAGCATGAAACAAATGAATGAGTAGGTCATTGCTCCTTAAAAGGGTATTGTGTGGGAAGCACATAGTGTATGTAAGGCATGAATTTTCCCAGAAGAAAAGTGGTGACCCATCTCTACTGTATACTGACAGATACCTCCTGCTTTTGATTCCCCTCAGCCACGAAGCAACAGGTATTTCTATTTTAGTGAATGCACTGCCTCCAGTATTTTGAGCCATATTTCTACTAACAAAAATGTCCCTTACTCTGTTAACATGTCTCATCCAAACACACAATTAGCAACTTTGTTAATATTTCAAGTAAACTAAAAACTATACAAACATGGGCCAATGAAAAGTCTGTCTGCACAATGTCCTGGAATTTTTTGAAGTTCTAGCACTCTGGTACCCTGCAATTCTTCAACTATAGAAGGTAGGAAAGCTAGTCTTGCATATCTTCTCCTCCATCTATCATACTCCATTCAAATCAAACTTGTGCTGGGCATTTGGAAAAAGGAAGCTGCTGATGCAGTCTAGAATAAAGAATATCTGTTAGAAGGCATTATGTAAACCAAAATCAAGTTTCAGGAAATGTCATAGTCCCACAGACAAAGATTGGTTGTGTTCAGGCATGTTAATATGCTTTCTTATTGTAAAAACAAATACGCTTTTAACTTTACAAACTTCCTACTGTTTCTACCATATTTTTCTCCCACTGGATGGGAAATAGGAACTGATTTTTCCTTCTACAAACAGACCCTTGAAATCATAGAGAGAATTATGGTGTTACACATTCAAATATTACTTTTAAAGCAGATGTACTGCATACTGCGAAGAAAATTGGGAAATGGGTACTTAAATGTTAGCAATTTAAGACCTAGAAGGAATGCATACTGATTGGGAAGGCAGATGCTGGAATAATATTAAGATATAAATAGGACAGATCAAACTGAGATAACAGGGAAGGCAGCCACATGAATAATCATCATATAAACAGTATAAATAAACCAACTATTTGAGGGCCAAGACCACGCACTTTAATTATATTGATTTCTTAAAAATTAGGTCAGCTAAATAAAAAAAAGGCTAAAAGTGACTGAATGAACAAGACCTTTTACAATGTAGACCTCTGCTTTTTTTTCTTCTCCAAAACGTAGGGAATGGCTGAAATGATGTTGAAGATCAGAGACTCAGAAAATATTCAGGATTTTAAGACAGATTAAGAACTGCAAAGTAAATTGGGAGCATCAATAATTCTGTCAGAATTTAAAATTAGGGTAAATGCCATTCTTTTGAAAATATGGCATACTCCTTAATATCCTAATGTTCATTTCCAATTGTTTTTTAAGTAGGCCTCATGCCCAGTGGGTAGCCCAACCTGGGACTTGAACTTAAGACTGTAAGATCAAGACCTGAGCACACCTCCAAAAAATTATGTAGGTTTGAGAAATCATGTGTCCAAATATTACTGAATTCAATCAATAAAAATTAGATGAAAACACTTTTGAGTTTGCAAAGAACTATGCAAAGATGTTAGGAGGGTAAATTAGAGACATTAAAATAAACTTTCTTAAGTTTTAATTCAGAAAGAGTAATAAAAAGATAGTTAGAAAATTGATATTTTAAGAAAGAAATCAGAAATTAATTTAATAGTAATAGAGAAGCCCATAAAACAGCCTAAATATGTAATTTGATATTACATACAACAGAATTTACATTACTTATATGGACTATTCAAGAAAGTCTTTTAATTTCCTCTTATATAATCAGTTTGCAGAGTTTCTTTTAAAAAATATTCTTTATGCTATTAGTTGGATTATAAATTATTAAGTATAAGCCATGTATTTTTGTGTGTTTATTATTTTGTTTTAATTAAGGAAATAAAGGGAAAAAAAGAAAATATTTACTTTCACCTTTTTAGGTCAGGTTTCTTAAAACTCTTAAAACATTTTTGCATTTTAAAAAATTGCAGTATTAATCAGATGTAACATATTTTGAGGTTGCTGAAAAGGTTAGCATCCACGTGACCACTGATAACACTTCATCATCTCCTCAGTAAAGTCCACCTCTCCACAGACTCCCTAGACAGATTTCATGCCTCCCGTCTGAAACACTTTTTCATTTCTCTTTCTTGGTACTTCTAACCGCATCCATTGGAATAATCTACTATTACTAATGGTGGTTCCTCTGAACACTCTTTGAGGACAGAGATGATCACTTACCATCTCTGACTCATCAGACTTCATTTGGTGCCTGGCCTACAGTGTGTGCTTATTAAAGTTTGAAGACTAAGCCACTCATATGGAGAGGGACTGTGATAGTGTTATAACCATTAATATAAAATAAATGGAAGGAAATTAGAATCATATATCTATATCAATATATTATAAAATAAAAATTGTACACACTGGTCAAATTGCCATTATCTTTTTTTCTTTTTCCAGGCAACCAAGAGAATCATGTGGATCCGGTGGTGTCCCTTTCTCTGTTTCTCTACACAACAATCCAGAAAGCCCAAATTATTAGATAAAGCTTTGTAAGTTTAAAGCGTCATGAGTTATCTTTATAATTAAAACAGTCTATAAAAAGGGACTTCATCTTTAGGGCTAATTAGGTTTCATGTAAAAATTCCTACTCTTCAGAACCAGTTTTAGCATTCAATAGTGGATATTATTTCCCAAGAAATTTCAAAACTAAAGAATCCAAGCAGATCATAAAAAGAAAATATTGCAGAAAATTGTCATGGAAAATATAAATATATAAAGTACTAAAGTTAGTAACTTTCTTCTCCCAAACAATCTAGTTCAAAAAAGCATGTGGAAATTTTAAATGCAGATAATGTGGCTACGTCAGTAGAGATCTGATATAGAAATAATGTACATAAAATGTGAGTGTGCATGCAACACTGATATGCACCTATAGAGACTCATACATAAGCAAGATATAAAGAAAACTTAACAACCAAGCAGTTAATCCACAGACAAAGTTAGGGAGGAAAATATAATGGCCTGATACTGTGAAGCAAAGCAATAGGTCATAGACAAAAATGCTTACACTAACACTAAGTATACACAGCCTAAATGAGTCTATCTTATAGTCAAATGAAATGATCCAGTTGTAGATTATGGTGTTTTACATGTTCAGGGTGGACAGTGAGTCAACACAAAAATATACACACACATGCACACACACAAAATAGATTTTCACGTAAAACTCATACTACTCAGGGCATCTGGGTGGCTCAGTCAGTTAAGTGTCCAACTTTAGCTCATGTCATGATCTCACAGCTCGGCTAGTAGGTTTGAGCCTCACATTGGGCTCTCTGCTCTCTGCTGACAGCTGAGACCCTGGAGCCTGCTTCAGATACTATGTCTCCCTGTCTTCCTGCCCCTCCCCAACTCATGGTCTCTCTCTCTCTCTCTCTCTCTCTCTCTCTCTCTCTCTCTCTCTCTCTCTCTCTCTCTCTCAAAAATAAGTAAACATTTTTTAAAAATTTGAAAATAAATAAAACTGATACTACTCATAAAGAGCTCCTGAGAATGAACTGTGGCTCTATAATTAAACTTAAAAAATGTTTCCTAAAATTCATTAGTGACAATAACTAGTCTGTAAACTCTTATCAATTTGCTCCCTGTTGAATTCCCAGCTTTTAGCCTAGTGTCTATCATTACATAGATATTGAAGAGTGAGACAAATTATACTAAAAATTATGCATGTTCAAAGATATTTGCAGTAGTACTATTTTTAATAATGAAACAAACTAGAAACAATCTAAATGTATTATCACCTGGGGTTGGTTCTATACACCATTGTAAATCATTGGAATAGTGTGCAACTATTAAAATAGTTGGCTAGATGTACATATATTACCATGTAAAAATATTCAAAATATATAGCTAATAAAATACCAAGTCAAAAATCAGCTTGTTTTTAAGAATCAATTAAAAGTATTAGGAAAGAGTAAGTTCTCTGCTGAGTTACTGTACACCTGAAGCTAATGTTGTATGTTAACTAATTGAGATTAAAATAAAAACTTAAAATCAAATTTAAAAAAGGTTCTGAAGTCAGCCTGCTTGAGTTCATAGTCCACTTCAGCCATTATGCTGAGTGGCCTTAAGCAAATAATTTAATTTCTTTATACCTCAGTTTCCTACTGGAAAAAATACCACATTATTTGTATTACCAATTATCAACTTCATAGGATTTTTGTTTAAATTAAAGAATAAATTAAAATTCTTAGAATAATAATACTATCTCAATAAAACTTAGCTATTCCATGTTGGTTATGTCTATTTACTTATGGATATAGAGATATAAAATATACATACATAGAAAAACACCTGAAAGGATACATTCAAAGTATTAATGGAAGATAGCTATAAATAGCTGAATTATAGGCAGTTTTTATTTTCTAAACTTCTTGAAATAAAGAGATTTTAATATATCTGAAATATCTTTACAGGCAGAAAACTATTTTTGATGATGGAGTAATTTGGGACAAAACACTATACAATTTTAGATTCTTAGGATAGGACAGAACCCAACCAAAAGTGAGAATATTCTCAATCCTAGGGAAATACATAATTCAGTAAACTCAGTCCATCACTATAGACATGAACTACTTTAGGGGCGCCTGTGTGACTCAGTTGGGTAAGCATCCAGCTTCAGCTCAGGTCATGATCTCACGTTCGTGGGTTTGAGCCCCATGTTGGGCTCTGTGCTGACAGCTCAGAGCCTGGAGCCTGCTTCGGATTCTGTGTCCCTCTCTTGGTCTGTCCCTCCCCCACTCATGCTCTGTCTCTCTCTTTCTCAAGAATAAATAAAACATTAAAAATGTTTTAAAAAGAAATGAACTACTTTAGTCTGAGATAATCCCACTTGTTTACTTTAAGTTTTGTTGCCCTGGCTTGAGTATACTGATCCAAAAAAATATTGCTAAAACTGCGACTAAAGAGTTTACTGCCTATGTTTTCTTCTAGGAGCTTTATTGTTTTAGGTCTCACATTCAAGTGTTTAATTCATTTTCATTTTATTTTCGTATATGGTATAAGATAGTTTTCCAGTTTCATTCTTTTGCAGGTAGCTGTCTAGTTTCCCCAAAATCATTTATTAAAGAGACTATCTTTTCTTTGTTTCATATTCTTGTCTCCTTTGTTATAGATTAATTGATCATATGTGTGCAGGTTTATTTGTGGGCTTTCTATTCTGTCCCATTGATCTAAATGTCAGTTCTCATGCCAATGCCATACTATTTTGATTACTATATCTTTGTAGTATAGTTTGAAATCAGGAAACAGGATACCTCCAGGTTTGTTCTTCTTTCTTAAGATTGCTTTGGCTATTTGGGGCTTTTATAGCTCCATACAAATTTTAGAATAATCTTTGAAAAAAAGGGAACCCTTGTACACTGTTGGTGTATGTATATAATTTGGTGTGGCCACCATGGAAAACAGTATGGTGGTTCCTCAAAAACTGAAACATAGAAGTACCATATAGTCCAGCAATTCCATTTCTCAATACTTATCCAAAGAAAACAAAACCACCAATTATAAGAGACACATGAATCCCTATGTTCCTTTGAAGCATTATTTGCAACAACCAAAAATTGGAAGCAACCTAAATGTCCATTGATAGATGAATAAGGAAGATGTAATATAGCACTGTGTAGTATTTATACACACACAATAATATATTGCTCAGCCATAAGAAAAGAAGGAAATACTGCCATTTGTGACAACATGGATGGACCTAGGGGATATTATGCTAAATGAAATAAGTCAGACAGAAAAAGAGAAATATCGTATGATTTGACTTACATGCAGAGTCTAAAAAATGAAACAGATGAACAAATAAAGCAAAACAAACACTCATAGATACAAAAAACAAACTTCTTGTTATCAAAAGAGGGGAGGGGGCTGGAGAACAGGTATAATGGGTGAAGGGGTTTAAGAAGTACAAAATTAAAAAGTCATGGGGATGTAATGTACAGCATAGGGAAAATAGTCAATAATATTGGAATAACTTGGGTGACAGATGATAATTAGACATCATGAGGATCACTATGCATTTATAAAAAATACTGAATTACTATAATGTACCTCTGAAACTAATAGAATATTATGTCAATTATATTTCAATTGAAAGAAGAAATGAACTACTTTACCTGTACAGAATAATGATCATAAAAGGTGAGCAAGAACAAAGAAAATGACACGGTTTGAGAGAAGTGATTCAGGCAGAGATAACGCCACTTTAGCATTTCCTATATTCCCCGGAACACCACTTTTCAATATTTATTGAGTGTGTGAGTAATTTGGTTAAAATTTTCTCCCGTCTCAAATGTGCTAAGCAATTCAAAATAAAAATTCTTGCTGTTTAAATTAGAAACCAACTGTAAAAATATATTTAAAAATCAATGAATATATAAAAGGTACTTTTAAAATAATATGTAAAAATGTCTTCTGCTTGCAGCCAAGCTGAGAGTGGGGAAGATAACTGATAATTCTCCTGAGATTGGCTATCACGATGCAGTGAAGAGGGTTTGCAAGAAATCAGAAGAATGGGCATAGGCTCTCATGCAAGGTGAGGTCATCATCTGCCTCTAGATCTAGAGTCTGCAAAGAATCATTCATTTTGGGAGAAGAATGATAAGCAGTATTCATTTTACCTCCTTTATGATTTTACCCCATGGCTCCTAGGACTTCTTGGCCTCCAATTTATCAAGGACAGACACAAGTCATGCTAGTTGCGTACTGAAGAACCTTTGCCCATATCCTGAGGTTATCCTCACATTATTGGTTACTTTTTCCAGCAGGCTCTAGCATGCTTAAACAGCTATACAAATTGCTGTAAAGATTAACTTAATTGATTCCAAGAGAGACAGATAACTCCCTAGCTGGGCAGCACCCATGTGAGAACAATAAAAGCAAGCTCTCTTTCTATCTCTGGTAAGTGAAAGAATGACAGGTTTCAGCAACATTTTCAAACACTCTGATTTGCATAGAGCCACAGATCAGAAGAGTGACTTTTAGTACTTTACAATGCAAAAATCAACTCTCATTCACTGTTCCGTTTATCATAACAGATGTTCTGATCAGCATTCCCAGGTCACCATGTACAGTGTACATGTTTATATAATTACAAGAGAAAAGAGGTTAAAATGTTGTGCCTCATGCAATATTGTCAAAATGAACCGATACAACAATTCACACAGGGGAACTGCAAGAGAGTAAATGCAAGCACTATAAATATACATAAGCCACAACCTAAACTGTTTCCCAGCCCAACCTCCAGAAATGGATTTCTCCCAATAGACATATAAGAACCAATATATATCCCTAACTGCCTGGTGTGACCTAGTTGAAGGCAGCCTAGAGGCAGAGATGGAATTTCCACTACATTTGTAGGATTCCATGAATATGTATTTAGCTTTTGTCAGAGGACAACAAATATCCCATAGTTGTAATATGAGTAAAAGTGCCATTTGTTTTTCTTCTCACATACCTGCTTGTGACACAGAAAATGTGGGACAAAGTACACTTTAGAGGAAGGAAAGGGAAGGTTATTTATGAACAGATTCACAGAATGAAGATACAAATGTACACAAATGTAAAGATTCAAATCTAGACAAACATATTCTTCCCCTAAAGCCGGAAAATTTTTCTTGGGCTGTGATGTACCCTACTTGCATCTAAATTCACCTGAGTTTTCTCTGGTATCTGTTGTTTGACCTTTATATATTTAAGTGCTGATACAGATATATAATGTTCAATAATACTGTGCTGTGCTTATGTGAATTTATAGAAATAATTAAAGGCATCATAGTTATGGTAAGTGTCAACAGAGTGGTAGTTTAGAGCCCAAGATTCTAGTCCTGGCTTGGCCATTAACTAACTCTGAACCTCTAAAAGTCAGTCAAGTGTTCTGGGCCTCAGTTAACCTTTCTGTGAAACTGAGGTGCTTAATGGACTCAAGTAATATGAAGGCATATGCTGTTCTTTTTCATCTCCTTCACTCCAATACCCAGTACAGTGCAAAACCACAGAAGCTACTCCATGAGTATTTGTGGAAATGGATGCATGAATTATTTAATGAATCAATGAAAAAGGCACCCATAAGACCCTTGCCAATCTGAACTATCCATGACATTATATAGATAATTTGCATGACAAACAAGACCCTTAAAATTAAATCCTGGTTCAGAGGTATTCTGTGTTTTCTAAAATGCATAATGGTATCTAGAAAGTCATATTACAGCATCACAACCCAAATCCCCTGTCAATTCAGTCTGAATGATGTACCTGTCTGAAGAAAGCAAAGTTAATACCGTGACTTAGCTGAGTCATCTAGTGAGAGCCCAGTGATACAGGCAAAGTTGAAGACCACCCATGATCAAATTTCCACTGATGGTGACTTAATTAACTACTGACCTTGCACTGAACAGCAGAAATCATAACTGTGGATTTCTGTCCATCTACTGCCTTTCTATTCATGCCACATCCATGGGAAAATTATCTTATCCAAGAATAGGAAGTGGGCTCTACTCTCTAGAAATAGGTTATATATTTCAAATAACCTAATCATTTATTTCTCCACTCTGAAATTATTATGCTAATGAGATACTCTCTACAAAACCACCTCCTATGACTTTTATTTGAGCTTGGAAGAAAATATTAGGAAGAAATAACATTGATTTTAGCTTACACCAAGGTAATCACAGAAAGTATCTAGTCACCTTGTACCTACAGAACACTTAAATATCTACATAAAATGGAAAAAAACGTGAATTACTTATTTTTAAGTTTATTTACTTATTTTTGAGACAGAAAGAGAAAGAGCATACATGAGTGGAGGAATGGCAGAGAGAGAGGGAAAGAAAGAATCCTCAGCAGGCTCCACACTGTCAGCAAAGAGTCTGACTGACACAAGGCTCCATCTTATGAACCATGAGATCATGACCTGAGTAAAAATCAAGTCCACCCAAGCACCCTGAGTTAAAATATTTTTAAAATCATGCCCAACTTTTAGCAATTTAGAGAGCAAGTGTTTAAGCTTTGATTTCTTATTGTTGTTTTTAAATACCTTCTCTAATATGGATTGGAATGAAAATGAAGGAAAGATGGAAGGAAGAGAGGGATGCAGGGAGGAAGGGAAGGAGGGTGAAAGGAAGGGAAAGGGATTGGAATACAAGAACTGATGATTTAAAGCGGTTGGTAATGAATACAGTCTTTTCCATAAGCATGCACAGATCCACTATTGTGCAACAGAAGTATTTACACTGCTCACTCAGGAAAATTAAGTGATTTGTTCAAGATCACACACCAGGAAGGTGATATAGTTAAGACTTAGGTCCTATGTATTTAAACATCAAACCTTTCCACTGTATTTCAGCCACAACATCAGTATTTTGTTGAGAGGTAGGAATTCATTAAAAATTGTAAATAGTGACTTTTTATCTTTCATAGAATGTTATCCAACAAAAAGGGAGAGGTATAAGTCAATGGGATCGTTTCATTCAGTAATTATGTAAGATTTTAAAAAATTATTAACTATTGTGAACCCCTCTCATTTCACTTATATTGTTCTGTTATTTTCACAGACTTTTTGGTCTACTTTAACTTACAAGGCTGGAGCCACCCACTGTTTTGAAGACTTAATACATTTAATTGTACCTAAAAAAGGAAGCTATTCAATATTATCTTTAAATGTTATGTATTACCATAAAGAAATTAAAATATAATGTCTTGTTCATTACAAAGCAGAAAAATGTTCATTATCAAATAGGTCATTATATATTTAAATAAATTATTGGCTTTTTAAACTATCATTATGTGGATAATTAACCAGTCTTCTTATCTTCCAAGAGCACTTCAAATAGCATAGTTTATCATTCTTAGGGCTGAAATTTCCTTTTAGCCATTGATTAAAATGAGTGTTACAAAATCTGGAAAAATTTGCCTTCTAAAAGGCAATATTTACTTCTGCTAAACTCTAACACCACTTTGAGAGTGTCATTTGTCACCTAATTATACACTGTCTTGCCTTGTTCTTTATTCCCATCATAGTTTTGTGTATATTAAACTAGGTTCTCATGAAATCCCATGGATCTAGAAGGGCAAATGTGAAACTTTTAAAAATTGACATATCGTTGGTTACCTATGTCATCCATTGGATATATCAACATATATGCTTCCGTTGTCATATTAGAGTTACACATTACATATTACATGACATTTTTACTTTAAAATATTTATATATTAATTTTATCAACAGGGAGATTTTAAGCCAAGTTTTCAAATGGTAACAATTAACCTTTTAATGAGAAGCAAAGGATTCAATCTACTTTTTAATTTTCTAGGGATCATTTGTAACTAACCTTTTCTAGTCTTAACAAAGATAAATCCTTAAAAGAATTTCAATTCTAATTTTAGTACTCTGCTGCTATGCTACTGTATACTTTCAGAACACTTAGTTATAGACAAACTTTTATACTTTACATAAGCATTACAGAAGTAATTATTATACTTTATATTTTATATGACATAGTATCTCCTTACACTAAAATTCATTCTGAATAGAAACTACAGTTGTAAAATTTAAAGAAAGTGCATGCACACAGTTCTTTTTTTCTTATTCTTAGCAATTATAAAAGTAATTATGAACAAGATTGCTGGTCAGATGTGTGAAATTCCTAGTTGTTAAAGCCCCAGCTCATAGCCTCTGCTTTAATGAAATATGTCATACAATGCATAGTTCTCTAATATCATTTAACCTATAAATTGTGCTTCTGACCCTTTCATCATTCAAACAGAGAATATAAAGAATAGAATTCATTATAAATTCATGGAGCTTCTAAAACATGAAGAGATACTGGTTATAATTCATTCATGAGTTATTTTCAGTTTATGAAGGAAGGTCTTGCCAAAAGAGAGTAAAAAGCAAAGCATGTTCAATCATAAAATTAAATGCACATTTTGCTGAGCATGGTTTTTAAGTTTCTCCACAAATAATTCCAGCCCCAATCTCACTCCACCCCAGAAATTAAATAACTCTTTCTATCATGTGAACTTCAATATCCTAACCCCAAATTCAGCTTACCAAAATTGTGGTTATGCTATTCTCTGCCCTCCCAATGATCGCCTTCAAAATTTTAACAAAATACTTACCTACTTCTAAGGTAGCTGTGATTAAGCCAGCTAAGTCAACTACCCTATCCACCTCTGCTTGAAGTGAACACATTGGATTTATGAAATTATGCTCTATTAAATTGACACTGATGGTGTATTTGTTGATTATTTCCCCTTGTAAGTCTTTGAGACCAGGGACTGTGTTGTTGACATGCTAGCTAAAAGAAGGTTAATATATTAAAAGTATACATTGGAATGCATTATGTAAATGAATCCGACAGTAGAATGGTTTCAAAAAGAAGTAGGTTGAGAGCTACATTAGATCCTACTATAAGAAAGTAAAAGACAATATAGGAAATACAAAGATGGCAATCTTATTCTAAAAAATAATCTTCTTTGATGAGGGCTTAAGCTAATGTGGTGTGACTCACTTAATTCAAATAAGTGATGAATCCATATTATTGTTGACCATTCTCCTTGAAAGAAGTATGAATACAATTGTTTACTCTATGCTGATTCAAGGTAAATACTACTGATTTTGAATTTTATTCTGGAATCATGTTAATGCCAACATGGAAGAGTGCAGGAATAGTAGTATTTAGAGTTGCTTGGCTCCAATTCTGGCACTGAAACACAAAACTTTCTTCAAGTCATCTAATTAAATAGGCTTAAAATCTTCACTGTTAAAATGTGAGGGAATATACTGTATTATCTTAAGTTATGGTCCCATCTCTAAAAAGTCTATCATTCATTGAGTTCCCCCTCTGAGAACCAGAATAATTCTTTTTTTTAATTGAATACAAGCATGAAACAATTTCTGCTTAAGAGAAATTATTAAAAAGCATGAAATAATTTCCTCTTAAGATGTATTGTCTGTTGGGGTGCATGGGTGGCTCAGCCAGTTAAGCATTGGACTTTGGCTCCAGTCATGGTCACTCAGTTAGTGGGTTCAAGCCCCACATCAGGCTTTGCAATAGCAGTGTGGAGCCTGCTTGTAGTTCTGATCTCTTCTCTCTTTATATATTTCCACTGCTCACATTTTCTCTCCCTCCCCATCCCCTCTATCTCAAAATAGATAACTTAAAAGAATTTGGTGAGCAAATCCCAAAGGTAAAAAAAAGAGGTATTATCTTGTGTCTTAAACACCATTAGAAGAATTATGAAAAGAATCCTTATTCTAGTCAGATATCATTAAAATCCTATAAGTTTCATATGTACAACAAAAGTGAGGCTACAAAATTATACCATGGAATATCAAAATATAGTAAACTCACCATAAAAAAAGTATGATGATCCCTTTTCATAGTTGGAGAGAAAAACAACTGACTAAAATGAGAGTACAGTGACTTTTAGCTTCAAAGAATTACAACTTGTTTTCTTGAACAGGGAGGAGATAATTTTACTTTAATGTTGATTACTGAATTTCTTATGGTGAGTATATTTATCTCTGTTTAGGGAAACAATGATAGGGTACTTTAAATTTTTTTCTTTTCTTTCTTTTTTTCTTTTGAGAACCCCTGAAGCAAGATAATACTAATAACTAACACTTAATGAGAACTTTCTACCATACTATACTTTTCTAGGTGCTTTACATTTATCAACCCATTTGCATTCTTGGAAAAACATGTAAGAAATGAAATGACAACACAGAAAAGTTAAGTACATTTCCTAGGGCCACAGAGCTAATAAAGAGTAGAGGAAGATGAGAACCAATGAGGTCTCAGTCCAGTGCCCACACACTTAAACACTAACCTTCGTTGCCCCAAGGATATGTGGAGACACAGGAAAGACACACTGTTCTGCTCAAGAAGTAGTAAAGCCGGGTTGGAGACAGGAACATGTGGACTAAGAAGAGTTGTAGCGGGGCTTACAGTGATTAGGAAGTCCAGCAAGAAGCCATGTTATGTCATACAAACAGGAGAGAATAAGTGAAAATACAGGAGGAGAAAAAAAAAGAGCATTGTCCAAATAACTTTTAAAACTCGGTAAGTTTAATATTCGATTTAATGTAAAAATTAATGCATGTGGGGAAAAAAAGTGGGGGGGGGGACCTGGGGGTCTCAGTCAGTTAAGGGCCTGACTCTTGATTTTGGTTCAGGTCATGATCTCACAGTGAGCCCATGCAGGGCTCTTTGCTGTCAGCCCAGAGCCTGCTTCAGATTCTTTGACACCCCCCCCCCTGTTATGTGCACACGCGTGCATTGGCTTTCTCTCTCAAAAAATAAATAAAAATTACTGCATGTGTTCTACCTATACAACTACTTGATAAATTCTATCCTAATTCATGACTGTGGGTGGATGGTATTTGGGGAAATCAAGGAGTAGATTTTTTTCTTATTGTGTGGGATGCAGACATACCTGCAATCACTAACTGAGACAAAGAAATTCAGAGGAAGCAACGATAGCCTCAGGTGACTGGGTAAAATGCTAACCCTACCATGGTCACAGGACCTGCAAAGGATGGGAAAGGGTCAAGTTGCCCCACTGACATTTTAGTTTTACTTCAATATTCCCACTAACAGTTGTTTAACAATTCATACTAAACCAGAAAATCCTTGCCATGATATAGTGATGCTAATGGAACAGTGGACAGGACACTCATAGAAATTATGCAGGAACCAAACTCCTTCTGAGACTGGACACTAACTTATGTTTCCTGATGCTTCTAACAACACAGAAACCCATTAACTCAGCATTGTCTTAGAACTGAGGATGCCTAAATTAATTTACTTAATAAGTTACTATGTGGATCTACTTAGTGCTAGGGAATAGAGCACTGCACAAAACAATCCTATGCTCACATGGTTTACATTCCAGTGGGCTTATATTCTAATTCAGGATTTACTACGGGCCATCTTAAATGATGATGATCCAACCATTATCTTTTTTATATATATTGAAATCCACACAAAAGTGCAGATAGGGATTTGTTCAAACTTACATAAAGAAATTGTTTTAAGTAATTCACCTTGGCTATACTATCTCAGGGATCACTTGAATTTTTATTAAAGGAATATCTCCCAGGATATAGAAAAGCCTTAATTATTCTTCCCATCTCCCCATTCAGTTAAAGCATTGACTCTATTCATGGGTTTTTGAGATTACTTTTATGGGAAGGTGGTAGAAGGTGAAACAGGTGCTATTAATAATCTCTCTTCTTAGAATATTATCAAGCCCCCCTCCCAGAGATACAAAATTCTAAAATCTACTCAAAGAATCTGCTTTTGCTCTTCATTTTGACTGTATCTCTTGACACCATTCAATTCTTTGTCATCTTTCTAAATGGAAAGGCCAATACCATCTATACAGAGTTGTTGTAATCACACAAAGTAACATCTATGAGATGATCTAGTAATCCAGACCCTAGTAAAAAACTGATATTGCTTAGAACAAATTAGGCCTCTTAGGTAAAAAAGATGAATTTCTAGAAGAAGGATGTTAGTAGAAATGAAAACAATGAAAAAGGAAACTGAGTATCTCTCTGTGACACACTCTGTTTAAATATCTGTTTAAAAACAATTCTTTGTGGGTCAGTTGACCGGTGACCTGAGAATCACTTGGTGGCATGATGATCGAAAGGTGTTGTGAGAATTCAAATGCCAAAATCAGTTTAAAGTTTGAAGTTGTTTGCTATTTAATTCATGATGTGCTGACTCTCAGAGACCCACATACCTTTAATATAAAAAAAATAGTAGCATTCCACACAACATTTTTTATTCATGGATTTGAAGCTGAGGTATGGGAAATCAAGGACAAGAAGTTGTAAATAATATTTAGGCTAACCCTAGAACAGAGGTAGAAAAAAGGGTGCAAAACACAGAGAAAAATATTGGTAGAAACAGAAAATCAAGACCAGCTGTGACCAAGAGAATACAAGACCACAAAAATTGGACCTGTGACAGGCTGATCTTATTCAAATTTAAGGAGTTAGAGATTCTAGATGGCTTCTGACATACGTACACATGTATGAAAATAAATACACACATGCATATAAATGTTTAAATATGAATGCATAAGTATATGTCTGTGTATGTACACAATGTCTGTTCTTACATTCAGGAGAGTCATAAAGCCACACAAGTTTGGTTTATTTATAACCAAATAGACTGCGGCATTGTCTGGATCAGGCGTCCAACAAGCCTCCTATTTTTTTAAATAAAGTTTATTGGAACAAAACACTACCCATTGGCTTACATTTTGTCTAAGACCACTTTTGTGATACAAAGTAGACTGAGATCATTGCAGCAGGGTTCATGACACTCAAATAAAATATTCACTATTGGGCTCATTACAGAAAAAGTTTGCTTGCCTTTGACCTGGACCATCACCCCCCTAATATCCTGACTTCCCACCTTCTGTCTATCCCTCCTCTCCCACTTTTCTTCTCTCTCCTTTCCTTCCTTCTAGTTTTTGTTTTTAATTTTTAAACAACATTCACTTATTGAGTGTCTACTGTTATGTCTTTATGGTTAAAAACATTTTTAGAGCAGTTTTAGGTTCACAGAAAAATTGAAAGGAAAGTACAGATATCTTCTATATACTACAGTTTCCCATACCATATATAGCCTTCCCCATTATTAACATCCCTTACCAGAGTGCTACATTTTTTATAATTGATAAGCCTCCACTGACACATCAAAATCAACGTCTGTCATTTACATTAGTTGCATTCACTTTTCGCTGTACATTCTAAGGATTTGGACAAATGTGTAATGACATACATCCATCATTACAGTATCTACAGAATATTTTCACTGCTCTAAACATCTTCTTTCACCTCTTATCTTTCCCTGCCCCCGCCCTGGCAACCAGTGTCCTTTTTGGTTATCATAGTTTTGCCCTTTCCAGAATGTCATATAATTGAAATGAAACTGTATGTAGCCTTTTCAGATTGGCTTCTGTCATTTAGTAATAGACACTGGGTTTCCTTCATGCCTTTTCGTGGCTTGATAGCTCATTTCATTTTAACACTATTATTCCCTTGTCCAGAGGTACCGTGGGTTATTTGCCTATTCGCCTACTGAAGGACATCTTGGTTGCTTCCTCGTACCAATTATGAATAAAGCTGCTATAATCATTCATGTGCAAGTTTTGGTGTGGACATAAGTTTTCAACTTCTTTGGATAAATATCAAGGAGTGTGATTGCTGGATTGTATACTAAGACTATGTATAGATTTGTAAGAAACTGCCAAACTGTTTTGCAAAGTGGCTGTTACATTTAGATTCTCAACAGCAATGAATTTGAGTTCCCATTGTTCCACAACCTCACCAGCATTTGGTGTTGTCACTGTTCTGGGTTTTGACCATTCTAATCAGTGTGCTGTGATACCCCATTATTTTAATTTTCATTTATCTGATGCTATAATATGTGAAAGAACTTTCCATACTTGGCATCTGTATATTTTCTTTGGTGAAGTGTCTGTTAAGATCTTTGGCCCCCTTTTTTAGTTGAGTTATTTTCTTACTGTTAATTTTTAAGAGTTCTTTTTATATTTTGTATAACAGTTCTTTATCAGATGTGCCATTTATACATATTTTCTCTCAGTTTATGGTTTATCTTCTCACTCTCTTGAGCTTCTATTCTTTTTTCCCCTTTATTTTCATGTTTTTGACTCCCCAACATTGTCTCCAAGACAACTATTCCAAATTTTTCAGGATTTTGGAAAGTCTATGAATGTTCAACTTAATGTTTCTCTGTATCTACACTTCCCTCCTTTCACTTCTATGTTCCTCAACCTTAATTACCCAACTCTTCCCTGATTCAAAAGCTTCCATATTTCATTATCTTGTCCAAACTTATTCCCATGTATTTTTCTACTAATATTCACTATTCTCCCTCAAAAATAATATAAAAACATTCCTCTAATTCTTATTTCCTGTAATCTAACACCTTATCTACCTTTGCCCATATTTTTAAAATACAAATATTTTTTAAACTATAACCCATATGTCACTGCCTCTACTTTTTACCATCTACCTGTACTGTAAATTCCTTTAATCTGGTGCTGCCTGGCTACTGTATTTAATTTTCCTCAGAAGTCACCAAGGACCTACTGATAATCAGTTATCTGTTTTCTTCCTCCTTATAACCTCTTTGGTATTGCATTTTGTCATATCTTTATTGAAACTCTTTTCTCACATGGTTTCTGAGACTAAAAATTCCACCAGTACCCAAGTAAAATACTAGTAGAAAGATTACTAACTTTTCCTCAAACATAGGCTATATATCCCAACCTCAGGCCAATTTTTATAGTTCTACTTTCTTTGCAATAAACATACTTTTTTGTTTGATACAAGCTCTATCTACTTCAAGTGTGATACAGAAGTCCATCAAATATATGATACTGGTATATAAGATCCGGGAGTATAAATGTCTTTCTTATTGTTTATTGTCTCTCCAGTAACAGTTACATATTAAACTCTAAAAAACAAATGAATACATTTAATACCTGAAAGAAAACTCAGAGATCATCTGCTTGAGCCCCCTTTGACTTTCCCATTGTTAAAAAAAAATAAATTACTGGGAAAGCTGGAACATCAGAGTACATTCCAGTACATGTTTTCACATTTTAATGCTGCTTCTATTATATACTAAATTGTTTTGGAATCTTTTCCTTTTCAAGGTATCTTTTAAGAAAGTAATGACTTACTAGATTAAGAACATCAGCTACTGTGATTATCAGAAATTGTGAACTTAATATATAATCAAACACTTAGCACTTCATCATTTTACTCTTCCATATATTTTTTTCTGTGGCTTGGTTCAGGTGATGTTAGTATATCCAAATATACATACATTTTTCATTGGGGGTATGTTAATTTTAGAGAAATCTTATAACACATTGTATATGAAAATTCTGTAACATTTTCCAATAGCATGGGACAAAGGTCCCCCAAATACAATATTATACCTATAGTAACATATGATACTGTCATCTATTCAAAAAGTAAATCTTGCTCATTCAGAAGTAAAAAATGAAAAAGTCAACTTTAATATTACTTGGAGCCATCTGTTGGCAGCATAATCTATAACACCTAATTTTATGAGATTGAGCTCAAATATAACCTCCCACTCACCCCACTAAGATCTGTTGACCACTTTTCATATTCAAGGCACACTATCCTCGTTTCTGGGAGGATAGAAATAAACTCTGTAGCTCGAAGAAGTTATAATGAACGGAATAATAACATTATGCAACTGGGCTTTTGTTTTCATATCTAAAAATGATGATAAAAACTCTTGTCCTGCCAAACTCACTGTATGCTTGGAAGACTCAGATGAGACGCGAAAACACTGTAAAATATAAATAAATATATAATTCTTAATTATTCATTTTATA